>NW_020799100.1:21338296-21366018 GCF_003259725.1 Athene cunicularia | reverse complement strand
TTTTTTTCCCCAAAACACAGCCTGGACTGAAACACCCTGCAAGGGGATTTGAAGGGTTAAATACTTGTTTCCGCTCAAATGTGTTGCAAAAGCATTTGAAGCGACTGTTGCATGACAGGAATGGAGGTGGTCGGGTTTGGGTTGTTTTTGGTTGGTTTTTTTTTTTTTAATTTTATTGAGAGTTGTTAAAACTAAAAATTCCCATATACTCTCACTTCCCTTTAGAGGTCTACTGGGGTTGGCTTATTCCTCTGCTTTGATATGCAAATGGGCAGCTTGCTTTCCTGCAGGGGACACTGGACGGCGTCCAAGGAACACAGAGGAGATGTCCTGTCAGGAGAGCAGCCCGGCCGCCTCGAACGCTCCTTGGGCAGCACCGAGAGCCAAGCTTGTGTTTTGGCTTAAAAATAAAATACCTTTGTTAATAGTTTTTTCTTCCAATATAAATGTTTATATATTTACCCTGCTAGTCATCTCTGCTGGCCAATAGCAAGAAAACAACAGTTTAGCTGTTCCTTTTCGGTCAGTGCGTTACTAAACCTGTATTGCTCTTTTGGAGATACTATTTATGCTGCCCTTCGTTTATGTCATAGAATATAGGTTATTTAAGTAGCAGTTAAGGCATTCAGCTGCCATGAACAGCCGTATTTTTAGAAATGTGATACATTTATTTCTGCTGGGCTGTTTTCTCATTACTTTTCTATCCGGCCCATTTCATGGGGAAGAAACAAGGAAAAGTTATTTTAGGTTCCATTGCCTGGCCCCTTTAAGTTCCACTCTTTCTCGCTTTCTTGTTTTTTCTGCCTTTTCTTTTCACTGACATAATGGAGTACCTATAAAAAAAGATTAAATGGTACCATAAAGTTTTATTAATGCCTTACATCATTGATATCTTCTCTGTATTGATAGTTCCACTTCCATTATTGCTACTTAGGCATTTAATTAGTGATTCATACAGTATGTTGTAAACTACAGTATTAGCGTTAACCATCTATATAAAAGCCCCCATTATGTAAAAACTCTTCTCAATATTGTAATTGGAGTATAGTTATCCACTTTAACTGACTTGAATTAGATTATTATAGATTAATTTATAAAAAGTTACTTGTAAAGGACATTGAAGATCATGGAATATTAAGAGTGGAACTTCATTACAATAAAATGGACTTCAAGAACAATGGCATTGTCTGAGTTTTATATAAATCCATTACAATCTTCTTGTAATAGGAACAATAACTGTTTTATCTGGCAACTCAGTGATACTTAAGGACAGAAAGACAGACTGTTAAGAAGAAA
Source organism: Athene cunicularia (assembly GCF_003259725.1). NCBI lineage: Eukaryota > Metazoa > Chordata > Aves > Strigiformes > Strigidae > Athene > Athene cunicularia. Next base: position 21,364,722 of record NW_020799100.1, on the reverse strand, counting down.
GAAGTATGCAAAATTAAAGGGAGGATGTGCACTTAAATCCTGGATAAAGCAGCAGAGAGAAAACTTGTTCTTTGCAGAGGGAACTTGGGTTAAGAGCAGAAAATATGACATCGATGGCTAACATGGAAGAAGTGCATGGAAACCACATGGTTCAGAGAAGGAGGGCTACAGTTAAATATGAACTCTGATGAATTCACTGATCCACAGGGTGTTATTCTATATGTCACAGTAAAAAAAGAACAGAATTTGGGCCATGCCCCCAGAAAACCTGTTCACGTTTTTATCCGCCTCCTCTCTCCTACCACCATCTACACTATTCCACTCAACTCATGAAACGACATGGTCTGGAGCATAACTTTGCTGACCTGACAAATTTACAAAGGAAATACTGAGCTTAGGCCATGTTTTGGCCCTGGTGTAAGGGCCAAATTGTAACGAGTCAAAGCTCCCATAAATAGTCTTCACCCATGGAAGCTCCACGTGCCATTACACCACTTCTAGTAAGCAGGAGAATGCAGAAGCTCTTTTTACATCCCAGCTCTGTACTTTGTGCTTTACACCCAAGCCACCCGCTCTTTGCCAAAGCCAAGAGATGAAGAGATCCCAGTCTGCTCTCTCCTACTGAGGGATCCCCTTTATTAAGGGATTTCCCAGAAAAATCAACTCTACTGGCTTTAGAGAAGCTTCTCATCAGCAAGCACAGTTGAAGGCTTTCAACAGGCTCTTTGATTTTTGTGGCTGCACATAACTGTAATCAGTCCAGGCTTCAGGAGGTGCAGTCATTTTTCCTCTGCAGTTTTGTCATTTTTAGAAAAACATCACTTTTGCCTGATAGATAACACAATAACATCCTTTCAAATTTCCCAAGATAATTTTTTATGTGGTTGAGTATTTGTCTGCCTTCCAAAGAGAGAGGGTCCTCCCCGTCTTTCAGATTTAATAGACATAATGGCCATGGACTTTAATGTTTGGTCAGGGTTAGCAACACTGCGCTTGCCACCTGTATATTTGCAGGGTCCCTGAACAGCCATGCTGCATTTCATCTGGGAGGCAGGAGCTCCAGAAATCATTTCACCAAGTTAATCAAACAACCCATCCATCCTTACTACCACCTGTCGGGTACTATTTCACAGGCAGCGTCACTGGGAATAGTACAACAACAGCGAGGCTAATGATGTTTAGAAACGGCACAGAGCTAGAAAATACCAGAGCTACAGGGTGATGAACCGCTCACCCCGAGGGCAAGCTCAGGAGAACATCCCACGGTGACACAAGCAGAGCTGACCTACACATCTGCACGCGAGGTCTCCAACCAGTCTGACACGTGCAATTCCTGTTGCTCCTCTGTTGGCCATCTCTCATCTTTCTGAGATTTTGCCACACATACAGATTCTGCTTCCTTCAGGGTGTTCAAGCTTTTATTCACAACTTGCTTCAGACCTTTGAAGGGTCCAACTCATCTGTTTGGATTAAATCCTCTACATTTTCTACTCTTTCCGATTGTCACCCCTGTACACGCTCGGGATGATGCTGCCTGTCAGTAGGAAATTTGATTCCACATGCAACTTGGCCCAAATGGGTGAAGAGAAGCTGATCAAGCTTGCCTCAACTTTCTGCACTGATTTCCTGTATAATACAGTCAGGTCAGGGCCTTGGACTATAGCTTTTGTCTGGCTTTGGACGATCAAGTACCAAAAAAAGACTTATATGTAAAGGATGCCCAATAAAGGCTCCTTCCTCTAGCACAGTGAGACTTTCTGGGTCTATATCTGTGGGACACACAACTTCCTTGGGAACTGCTTCGGGATGATAGGTCATGGATGAAAGCTCCAAAAACTAAAATAAAATGCAGAACTCTCCACTCTGCAGTCAAAATACCAGACACTTCAACGTCTTCTTCAATGTCAACTTGTATCAGCATGCACAAAGAGAAACACACCTCCCCACAAAAAAAAAAAAAGTCATTTGGGGTGTACGTATGGCTCTTGCCATAGGAGTCACATTAGAGAAACAAAACGTACAGTATGTAGGGTGTTAGCGAGGTTAACGCAACAGGACCAAGTGCAGTGCTAACAAGGACAACGAAGAGGAAGGACCAGGCTGGAAGAGCACTAGTCCTTGACGGCTACTCCAAAGCTATAATTAACAACGAACACTGTTCCACTGCTAATTTCCCTGCCCAGCAGCCCACTGACTCATCCTGCCTTTTATCGGGGCTAAATAGAGGCACTTCCATTACATCTCACTGTTAAGATCGCTTTTCTTTAACTGTTCGAAGCCACATTTATATTTTTCCATCTCTGATACAGCTCAGACACCAAAGCGGGTTTTTTTATGAAACTAATCTGAAATTCTTTCCCACTCTCAGCTCCCTCTTCGCTCCATATTTCCCTTTAGCTTCGACTATTTAGAAACCATATATTTAAAAGAAAAAAACCCAACCCTGAATGCAGTACAGAGAATACAACCTAGTTCCGACTGCCCATACCGTTCCTGCAGTCTCTCTCTGGCCATAAATTTTGTAGGAGAGCAATAGAATGCAAAACACATTAGCAGTAACGTGCCGAAATCCCTGTGCTACAGGGTAAATAGGAAATGCAACCGCACATTTACAATTTTGGCCAGCAAAATACCAGCACTATTCATTGATCTCATTAAAGACCAATCTACATTCAGGGAAGAATAAGATTGATGAGCTGTTAGACTCTCTAAACACACACACACACACAAAAGTTACCGGCTACATGCATGTGTAGAGAGGCCAAAGAGAGGCACGAGAGTTGCTCTGCTCCTTTAGCCTAATTGCAATAATCGCTCTGTAACACGGGCGCAGCCTCCCGTCACTGCAAGACTTGGATGTGAGTCTGCTCTGCCACTTTAGAATAGCCAGTGCACAAACCACTAGCAGTATATTTAAATTTAATCGACTCTGGAAATTTAATACTTTGTTTAATTCTCCTTTACCAGAAAGGGAAAACACTTTTGTTTCGATCTCCTCTCAGCATAAACAGGTCTAAACTGCTGCGTCTTCACCCGCAGAGATTTCAACTCAAGCATTATGGATGCCTCTTCCTAGGGACCTGAATCTTTATCCCAGGTCTGCCACAGCCTTCACCCCCGTCGGAAAATGATTTTTTTGTGCCTCTTGAGTTTCCACAGCTGAAAAATGGGAATGAGAATACTTGCAGAGCTTTGGAGACCGGAAATGTAAAGCACTCCATTGGTGCAAGGTATTACTGTGTTGATGATGATGAAATAAGCTTTCATACATTGCTAAATTATTCAAGAACATCTACTACGGTTTCACCCCTGGCAATCCCAGAATGCATCTCAGTGCCATTACTCTGCAGGGAACAGCAGTGTTGAGTAAATGGCTATGAAACTCATATATTAACCTCACTTGGTGGCTGGAATATTCATTTCTTTGAGTCATTTTGAGCAAGAAAAGAAAATCTTCACTCTTAGAAATCATCTTTAGCTGACACATTAAGGAGCAGAGCTGAACAAATAATTTCCAGTGAATAATGTGATGAATTTATTTTCCTTTTCTCTGTCCCCAAGCAGACTGGGATTTCCTCAAATGTATTTGTTATTCAAATGTATTCAACAACTATCCTTCGCAGTGTTTTTCTTCTATGTTTATTGTGCCTGAATGCGCACAATACCCTTCTTTCCTTCCGCTTTCAGCTGCGGGGTTTGGTTTGGTGGGTTTTTTTTTTTGTTGTTTTTTTTTAAAACATCAGATTTTTAATGTCTAAGACACACAGTTAAATACGTACAATGGGCGTGTGTGCCTGTGGCAAACACCCTGCCCAGACCTAGCTGGTCTGTTAACCAGGGTGGTTTTGGGGGTTTTGCAGCGCCCTCGGTGGCTGGCATATAAAGGAGCAGGTGAGACACGATGTATGTTAAACACGCTGCCCATGAGCTGTTACTCACAGATCATCTAACATGCCGCGTTTCAGCGGAGCCCTGCAACTTCAACCACCAAAGCACAGACTCTGTGACAGAAGGAGAGGAACTGCTGAGGATTTTTTTCGCAGTTTGGACAGCCTCTTAATGTGTTAAGAGAGACGTCTTGTCAAGGATATTTTCAGTTTTGTCGTTTTCTTTATTCCAAGCTAGAGGGTTGGCATGTTTTGGAGCCATCCTAATGTATTAGCAAAACTATGGCCTTGGCTGTTATCCTTAACTCTGTTGTAAACCTGGCACAGGACACTTCTTTTTTTTCCTGCTGTAAGGCTTCCTTTTTAAAAGGTGGATTATATGACTTTTTGAGAGATCTTTTAAGACCCCTCCAACCCAGGTATTATGGTCATTTATAGATACAGAGTTAGCTACAAGAGACTCCCCAGCAATGGGTGACCAGAGATGCATTTCCTTGAGTTCAGCGAGTAAATCAAAGCCGTAGCTTGTACACCCGTGCTTAAAACAGTCTGGGCACACACTGCACATAAGCTGGCTTTAGTACCCTCTGACATTTCCCATGGCAGTTCCTCTCTCTACCAAGAGGTATCTGAAGCACAGCCTTACGTGGTTTTTACTATTTTTTGCTACTGAAGAGACTGACTATGCAACAAAGGGAAATAAAACAGGTAATCAATAAACTGGGATTGTGATATATTCACAGGCACCCCCAATCATTAGCAGAGAATTACCCACCATCAGATTAATAAGCAAAGAACAACTGGGAAAAATACGTTGGTTTAGCTTGTAAGGCGGTGTTTTTTCTTCCCTACATCTTCATTCAAAATAAAGCAGCCAAACCTCGACATGAACTCAGAAGTCACTCCTTACAGAAAGCTTCTTTTGCCTTTTAAATCAGCAGAGAGACTCAAGACCCCTACCACAACTGCTCAGTGGGCCAAAATTGCCTCTTTGGCAACTGAAATCGAAATAGTTCAGTTATTTAAGTGAAACGATGATATCTCAAGGCAGTGCCTGGCTCATGCTCTGTGCAGCCTCTTCTCCAAATGCTGGACGAAAGGCCAGAGCTGGTGCCGATACAAAGGCTTGCAGAGACCGCGGCGGGGTGCCAGGTCAGCTTCTGCGAAAACAGTCACCTCGTAAAAGCTATGCCAACATTTTATTTCGTTTCCTGATACTCCTTTCCTTTAATTTCTTTAAAATTCTATGCCATCAGTCAAGCTTACCCACCCAGTTTTGGCTCTCATGGACACACTTTTAATGAAGAAGCCATAAAGAAATATCTGGGGGGCTCAGGACCACGTGCCACGTACCCCATCCTCAATGAGCACTCAATGCCCATGTGAGCACCCTTATGAAATACAGTTTGTACTTAATTTTTCAAAAAAAAGTTTTTCCTTATTGAAATAAACAAACTTAAAAGTGAATCTTTTCTGTCTTTCTTCCCTGTCGCCACATCTCCTAAAGCCCAGGGAGCGGGAAGGAAACGTTTCTTTCAGCGAGATACTTGTTTCCCCTCGCTTTTGAATTCTTAAAAGAATATTGTTTCATACTCTTCCAAATCTGTTCTCCCTTCCCCGACTCTCACCTTACCTTCTCTTCCTCCCTTTTCTTGATGACTATTTTCTTTCTTCCTCACTGTTTTTCTTTCTTCTCGTCTTCTCCTAGCTCTGCTCCTCTTGTTTCACCATCTGGTTCTGTTCTCCTTATCGGTCTCCTTCCCTCTGCCGCAACCCTCATTTTCCCCTGCTTACACCTTCCCCGTCTTTGTCTCTCCTCGCCTTTCCACTCGCTCTTTTCCTGTCCCGTTCCCCCCAAGGTTTTCAAAGCGAAACACAGCTAGGGCCAGTTTTCCCTTCCTGCCTGCTATTAATTGAGCATTTCATGAATTCTCACTTCTGGTGGTGGCTTTGCAACTTTCTAGCTCACTGTTAAACCAGGCAGAGACAGCACCAGACAAATGCACCACTGAAAAGCCAACAAGCCTCAGCCGGAAAATTATCCTAGAGGATGAAAGTCACAGTTCCCACTGGGTTGGGGTTTTTTTTATTATTATTATTTTAGCACTTGCTTTTTTAAAATTTCTTTACCGTTTTCTGTGCTTCTTGAAGATGTGAGTTGGACTTTAATATACAGTTAAAAAAAAAAATCTTATCTTGAACCTTTATACATATTCAATGCTGAAGCAACAAGTAACTAAATTGGTAGCCTTTTTGTTTTCTTATCGTGCAAATCTATTCCTGAATGCTAACAAGCAAGTCTTTATATACTTCGTCCACTTGATAATAGACTAATAATCTTATCATGATGTTTTCTTGAACTTGAACTAGGTGTACAAAGTTAAGGCTGGAAATATGGGAAATTACTAAATTATATAACATTGCAGAGATATTAGAAGGAATTTCTTATATTTTGCAGCGAAATATTGCCAATTATTGTAGCTGTCAATTTAACAATAGGCTTATTCACTATGGTGTTTGATTAATGTGAAATTATTCAGTTGGCTACCTTGTAGTTGGCCTATTTTTGTGTCCAATTAGTATGCTAATAATGGTAATTATGTTCTATACTGCATGTCTCATCACCTAGAGGGTTTTTAAAATGATAAAATAATGAGAATAAACAAGCTGATGCTGACATTCACTGGGCCATTCTAATTACTTACTGAGAGCACACTAGGGAATCAACACTCAACCAAAGAAAATGATTCTTGCTTACTTTGTTAAAACTACTCTTTTCAAAGAGCATTAATAGTTTGCTGCTGTTTTCTTTATTACAAGGGACTGCACTATTTTCCCTTTTATTTGCCCTGTTAATATACAGTACCAGGAAAAAGGAAGAAAAAAAAAAAAAAAAGATAATCAAATTATGTTTGACTGAAGCGATAACTGTTTGCAGGGGGTGTCAGAAAAAACAAATAACTGTAATTGTCAAATTATACACCTTTGTAATGGTTACCATTTATTTCTTCACTGCGTGATAAACATACTATCACCTTTCTCACCGAGAGAGCGTGGCATTTTTTCAGCGTGCTGGTATTGCCGTGTGATGGAAAACTGCCAGCGATATACCCTGGGGTGGGCTTCCCTCGCCAGCATCCGTACCCGCAGCCAGTCTGCGGCGCTGGGGCGACTCTTTCCCTCCCATCCCCTGCCCACACTTAAACCCCTCGGGACGGTTTGGTTTTTTTGTAGTTTGGTTTTGTTTTTTTTTTTTTTAAGCGTTGGATGTTTGTAAAGATTACGCCCTACAAGACTTATATTCCGATGAAAGCTTTCCTGATGCGCAAGCGGCATTATCATAATCGATAAATAATAGCACATACACTTGTTTATACTAGCAGTCAGTTTTAAAACAATGCCTGGCATCTGTGTGTAAACATGCAGACACCAGAAATATGTACACAGGGTTTGAAAACCCGTGTTATTTCTTAGTCCTCCCTTATTCAGTAGTAACAGTATGTCTACTCACTGGCTGCTTCAGAACAGTTTGCCGAGGACGGGACTCGGAGACATCTGTTACACTAACACCAGAATAAAGAGTCAGGATTTTCCAGTTTCAGCACAAAGCAAAACAGAGTTGGGTACAGAGGGTGAAACTTAGCAGAGCACGTGGGAATTCCGAATCCTTTCTATATCAATTCAGGATTTACGCACAGCTTCAAAATTTTTGCTTTTATTTAAAGAATGAGAAGTTGGGTGATGTCATAATTTAAAAAAAAAAAAAAGTTATTTTAAAAGTTACTATCCCAGGTACAAGGGAAGCTGTATGAAAACATAGGGTGGTCAGAGGAACGCAAGGATGTTATAGACCTGGGGCAGTTCGTCAGGTATTGCCCTAACCCTCAAATTAACTGATTGTGGGGAAGATGGATCCTGAAAAACCTCCAGGGTTTGGAATCCGGGTTGCCTTGGGAAGCCTATTTAAAACTATGTGCTGTGATTAAAGAGACTGAATGTAAATCCTTACAAAGGCAATATAAAGAAAAAAGTAATATAAACAATATTGTATGTTTCTATGGGTGCTAATATTTTACTCCACATACTGGTAAGCTTTAAGACAATCCATCATAAAGCCGAGCTGGAGTGATGGTTGTAAGCGCTGTTTGCTGACACGGAGCAGAGGCTGGTTTTAATAAAGGATGTAATACGTGACATGTTAACAGGGAGTCATTTGTGCACCATATATTGGTTACTCCTTTCCTGTCATTTTGAATTATGTCTCAATAGATCTTACTCGTTAAAGTAACTAACTACCAGCAAACAAAAAGTTACTATGGTCTAGGAAAAAAAATAACAAAAAAAAAAAATAGAGAGATAAGGCGTTCCAAATTTGCTTTGCAAGATGTCAGGTATGTGTTCAACTTAGAAATATAGCTGCAGTGCTAAACAGATAAAAATAAAAAATAAAAAAAATCTTTGGATGTGCCTGTTCTTCCTCCTCACCTCCTCCCACCCAGGCAGGAAAATTATACCCTCATCTCATTGAATAGGAGCTTAATTTTTTTATATTTTTTTTGTTGGTGAATAATCTCAAATGTTTATTTTCCATCCCACCGTACCGGTGTTTATGCAGAAAGGCTGCACGCAGCCAGAAGTGTGTTTGAAGAGTCGCAGGAACATTTTGAATTCTGCAGCATTCTTACAGATACAGGAAATCTTCCTGACAGTTGCTAATTATTCTGGACATGATTATTATTTTTTTTTTTTTTTTAATTTTAGAACGGCAAGCTAATGAAAAAGGGAAAACCGCGAATTTATCCAAAATCAGTGGTTATTTGTGCCTTTTGTCCATTAGGGACATTACCGGCAGTATTTATGCCACAATTGCTAAAGAATTATCACTTTAATCAATTCTTGAGAGAAACAAATTCAGAGCGACAGCTTCACTCCGAGGTACGCTGGGAGTGTTTAGCGTAGACTTTAAGAGAGCCACCAATGCCCGAGAAATGCCGCAGCCTCGGTGGCAAATATATTCCACAAGCTTAAACTGGTTTTAAAAGCAAGGCTGAGCGCGCAAGAAGGTAATTTTTGAAGTGAAAGCTGATGGCGCGGGAGCTAATAATTAACTGCTGTACAAAGGTGATCCGGATCAACTCATCTGTAAATCCTGTAACTTTTACTAAGAGAAGAGTTGTTATAAATGACAAATTACGTGAAGCTGCATATACCTTCTACTCGATAACCTCAGCAATTAACATCTCACAGTAAATTCTAAGGCGATATCTTTGATTTAGTGTGCAATTTAACACAATATACATCATTAGCTTTGTGAGCTTTTGCCAAATTAATTAGCAATTAGGAAGTACAAATAAGTACATAACTAATAATAAATATAAAATATGTGCATTTGTATATAATTGGTATAGATATATAAACATTCTATCAATACGCAAATCTTTGAAGAAGGGGGAAGATCGCAGGAAAAACAAATCCTGCTCCGAACTTTTATTTAAAGCTCCGTATTTTTACTGTAAAGGTGAATTATTATTGATTTGATTAGATTGTCCAACATGTCACCCAAAGCCACAATACTAGAAAACCCGTTGCTTTTATAGATACAGTTAGGTTGGAATTCATCTAAAAACTGCAGAAAACGTGAACTTAGTTCCGATACTTCAGATCTCAGCAACTACAAACCCAAAGATTGATTCGCAAAATCCAGATTTCTACCTTGGCAGTGGCTGACGCTGTAGATTGGGGGGTTTCTAATGTTAGGTGGCAGAAGTAGTTGATATTTCTCACAGCTGTGTTACTGATCACTATTGGCTGAAATTTTGTGGAGGGAAGAGGAAAACTGCTTGGGGTTTTTTTTCTTGTACCGATAGACACTTACTAAAAACAATTTTTCTCTTGGTGTTTTCAGAGCTCTGCCTGGTGAGTTATCCAAGAGGCATATTTTCCTTTTTTTACTCAAGGGTGATGTTTAGGGCTTTTTTTTTTTTAATTCCTTGTTTAAATTTGAAATGCTTTCATCTGTTGAACTTCCGAGTGCTTTTGCAACTGAGATAAGCACCTACATATCTTCATGCAAGTTTGCTCCCTGTTAACAATTTTCCCCTGAGTAAAAACAGGTCCCAAAGGAAAAAAATATCTGAAAACTACATAAATCCAGACAGACTTTTCTAGCAAGTCAGTCAACCTCCAGTTTCTCTGTAGCTGGCCCAGCAGAGCTTGGGAGAGGAAAGGTCGCTACAGACCGATACTGCCAGGCACTTCCCCGTACTGCTGAGCACTTACCAACAGCCAGTGACTGTGTTAATGAAATAATTTAACTAATACTTTCCAGAATAAGGTGTCATGAAGACTGAAGAAACCTGACCACCATTAGGCTTTTCCATCACTTTCTTGGTGAAGTCCCGCTATCAGAAGTCCATTCTCTTTAGGAGGATTATTTTGGGTTGATTTAAGCTTTCTGGCTGGTAGGGAATGTCTCCATAGAAAACGTGGGAAAACACCTGAATTTAACACCCTCTCAGCTTCCCTAAATTGAACAGAGGTGTTACAACAGAGAGATGAGTTCTACATAGCAACTAGGAGACATATTTCCTCTGACACAGGCGTATATAGAGACTAAAAATGTAAGGCAGATATAAGCTTTTTTTTTTTTAATAAAAATTTGGAGAGAGCAGGACAGTGAAGTACAGAAGTGATGTGACCCTCATCCCCTACAACCACTATCACAAACTGCAAGCAGTCAGTCACTGAGCCATTTATATTTTATGCCATTTAAGGTCGGGCCTCTGATGTATTTTTGCACTCTAACATCTGATTTCCCAGCACATGACATCAGCAAGAAGAGGAATAGATAAGTATCTTCTACCAAAACATAGTTCAGTGACCTAAATTACATATTCAGCAATGGGAACATTGTGAGTCCTAAATCTCACAACCATCTCTCTGGGATCAAAAGCTGTTTCTGCTACAGCAGCACTTTTTGGATGAGGAGCGATTCCTTCTGGAACTCAGACTCTCTCCTCCGCTTCCCAAGACCAGCCATAGCAGGGTAATCGAGAAGGCAGCACAGAAACAAATAAATTACCAAAAAAAAAGCCATTCATGTGGGTTACAAGCCAACCTTGGATGTTTCCCTGTGCTAGAGTAACGTAAACATCAGGGCATTATGTTCCTTCTCTGGGCTGCTGCTTTTAGAACTGTAATTAAATCATAAAATATACTTTTGTATATTCATTAATGTATAAATTCATTCCTCATTAGTCTGCACCTATATTGCTCACTTCAAAATGCGTAGCATACTATTACAGTTAATCACTTCATTATTAGATAGCGTTGGGCTTTTCTCCTTTCAAGTCTGAAGTAGTAATGCATTCAAAGTAACATTTTCAATGGACGTGAAAGACTTAAGCTCCCAGCCTCCATTGACATCTCTTCGTTAAGCTACCGAATTTATCCAACAGGATTTATTTTAAACAGCTTGGACACAATTCTTGCCCACTCTTGCAACCACCCAGTGACTGGGAAGGTTTGGACTCATTTAGGGCTGTCACCAGCCAAGTCATTGGGTTTTCCTGCTGCTGCGTCACACCAGGGGTACAGAAGCAGGCTCGGGGTCCTGTTCCCTCCTTCCCGGGTGATGGGGTTGGTGAATGCTGCAGGAGACAAGGCTCCAGGCTGACCAAGTGGCTGTTCTCAAACCCGGGTTTGCAGCCTCCCCGGGGGGTCACCAGTAAAACAGACCATGGGACATTGGGCTCTCCCAGCCATAGGCTACAGACTGGTCCCCTGTATTAAAGTGCTAGACACAGCTTTTTTTTTTTTTAAATTTTGCATAGGCACAATACATAGTTACAGACCCTGTTCCATCCCACTTCAGATGCATCCCTGTCCTTTATCTCATCAAACATCCCCTTGTGCACATTTAGAGCTGTATAAAGTCACTCCAAAAGTGGTAAAAGCTAAATACTGGGGGATTGACCATCTAACAACCAACACTACCCACACGCTCAGGCTGAAAGTCTTGACAAGGACAATTTAGGTTTTATTTTTATTTTCTTCAAGATTTATTTTTTTAAGATCATTCCGTTTCCTCACATGTTTTCATCTTGGTTTGATCTTGCAGGGAAATGTCTCCCCAGTTAGGAAGTCTCCCATACTTCTGCTCAGCCCTGAAACCCAAATCCTCTCCCCTCTCCCCCCCCGCAAACGTGCGGTAATTAATTACATAGTTAAAACACAACTGCCATTCCTTTGCTGGAAACAATCAGCGATTTCTACTACCCAGCGCTACTCATATGCATGGCTTCAATGCCAAAAGCTCAAACCTATTCTTGGCTGGGAATCGGCTTGCCGGGGGAAGCGCCGGTCCCTGCAGCATACCGTGCCTCCCTGCCAAAGTAATTGGGGCTGGGCAGGGAGTACCCAGGCACTCGGAAGCCTGGGTCTGCACATGCCACTGGAAATAGAAAATAAAATGTTGCAGCCATTAGTGAGTTGTCATTAATTGTTCTCCTGGTGAATGAATGAATGAGTATCTTTGAGGGAAGAATTCCCATCTTCTCCCAGTAATAATTATTTCTGCCTGCCTGACAAGACATCTCAGACCGGGAGATTCACACAGAAGGAAATAAATCCCTGTTTTATTTTGAGTCTTGTTTAGGCTTGTGTGGCACTTGAAGTATGTGCCACGGAAGTGGGTTAAATGAGAACTGCCAGCAGTTTTATTCCCTGGCAATTATTTCTCATGCACAGCCCTTCTAGCACATGATAAGCATTTGGATAAAGTCTTTTCTCCATAACAAGAAAAAAAAACATTCGCAGCACTGACAGCTCTCAGACCCCTACAAACACTCCCTGTCCAATCTCAAGCAATCTTAAACTGAACAAGATATCATACAGCAACATTAAAAAAAAAAAATCCGGTACACAGCAATTTAACCTTAACAATTTTAATAACCAACCACAATTTTCCCCCCCCTCTGTTTTATACGGAATGTATTTGTAACCCTCAACCTCGAAGCACGATAAAGACCTTTTTTTTGGGGGGTTGGGAGAACCCTTCTCCCAGATTTGGCATTATTTAATTGCAGTTTATTAAACGGGAAAGTTCAGACTTCTGAACTTAATTTCCCTGGAAGATGCTAATTAACAGAACAATACCCGTGGCCCCAGCTGACCTTGCACACTGGTTATCCGTGAGCTGTCTCTATTAGCAAAGAAAGCAAAAAGAACTACACATAGCACCCTCGCTGCCTTTTTTTTTTTCCTCCAATAAAAACACCAACTGCTTATAAACGCCAGTAATGTAAAAGCTCCGCCAAACATTGGGGAAACACCCTCTCCTCCCCTAAATATTCCACCCTACAAAAATCAAATAGCAGGTGGAACTTTATGGCTCAGAAGTGCAAAATCTCACCTCTGACCATCGGCTTTAATAAACCCCGAGCCGGGGCAGCCGGAGAGATGTTGTTATTATTGCTGAGTTGTTGTGAGCCGGTATTTCAGCGAGCTGCCGGCCAGGCTGCACACAACGAAGGGCGTCTAGCATATGTCTGAAGGACGTATGTTTACAGCTATATTGAATATTGATCTATGCATACTCCACTGGCAATAAACTCCCTAATACGCTGTTGAAAATTCCAACTCATACATCCTTTCCGTGAAGGCTCAAGGACAGGGGAAAGCCTGATTGCCTCTGTACGTGTGAAATTTCTTCATGTGCATCTTGAAGGAGTTAAACAGGGTGCGATATATGATCTACCCAGAGGAGGGGAAAGCAAAGAACAATTCTGCAGGTTGTGAAAAGCTATAATAGGAACCATTGTGTATTGTGCTGTGTATCGCTAAGATCTGAAGTGGATGGGCAAATATAAATATTTCTTAAAGTCATCACTTATCCTGAAAACGTTTTCAGAACTACTTCAAGATTTATTTTTTTTTTTTAATCATATAAGAAACTACCAAAAGAAAGAAACATCAAGTGTTTTAACTCACAAGTTTATGAAGAGACCACGACAGATGTGTATTATGTACAGGAAGCCGAAAGGAAATCAGAGTCTTTTATACCAGCTATGCCATTGTAGTTCAGAAGTTACCGTGTAACTCTTCCTAACTGTCATTTCTTCACCCTGTGAATCAGTACTAATAAATGATGAGAACAGGATTGACCAACTTCCATCTCTTATCAAAGGGTAATAGATGTGGTGCCTCAGGTATCACTTTGATATTATTTTTTCATCAAAAAAAACCCCACAAAACTTACGCAGAATCCTGTGAATGTGTTTCTTACTGAAGGGGATTTTCATACCTGAAAAGGTTGAAGGTCCTGAAGTATTGAGAGCCCTTTCAAGTAAATCAAGACATTTGTTCCCATACTGACAAACTCCATTCGTATTTTACATATTTTTCCAGTAAAATGAAAAAAAATATCCTTATTTTCTTTCCGGTCCCCACCACAGCTTCCCCTGTACCTTATTACCAATTGCACATCCATGAAAGCACAAAGCAAGACCCCAGGAATGAGACTACCTAGAAACAAACCTTGAGATTTCTTCAATTGCTTTCTTTTTCTCTGTGAGTCTTTCAGGAAAGAACATAGAATACACAAAATTTACACACACAGAAAAAGGAATCCTGCTGACTTGTGTTTCGGGTTCATATACTACCAACATAACCCCCCATTCACCACTGAATTATCATTCAGTGCCACTAAAGCGGTTGAAGTTACAGTTTTCCATAACCACTACATCCAGACCTTCAGTTTATATGGTAGACTACTTGTCCCTTCCTCACAAAAAACCCTCATGTCCCCCTCGGTGATAACTTACACCTGTGACTATATAATTCTCTAATTTATGTTCTGCTCAAAAAAAAAAGTTTTTATGCAGAACTCCATTAACTTTGCAATTAATAGCAGAACCACCCAAATCAGACGTGCCTCTCCTAATCCCCTTTTGCTTCTGACCCTGCCTATGAAGCTCCCAGAAGAATCTCCATCCTCCCGTCCCTTCCCTAACTCCACCCCACCAAGCATCTCCATCCAAGCCAAGGTGCACCACCATCAGCAGCCCCTTCCCTAGCTTCGGCAGCTCGACAGCAGCAGGGACAGCACCAGCAAAAGGCCTCGGACTTCTGCCTCGCCTTCCAGGCCTTGCAAAGGCTGCAGCAAGAAAGGCAACGGCTTTTCTTGTCTTGAGCTGAAGTAGGTCTGCTTTTTCTCAGCTTTGGAGTACAAGCTGGCCAGAGGCCGAGGAGCAAAGGAGCCCCTCTGGTGGCTGTACACAGATGCAAACTTTCCACAACGTCCACTTTCCCACACCATAGGAGACTGGCTGGCCACCACCAGGAAGCCATGCTTCTGGTGAGAGAGAGTTTCTCCAGGAGCCCACAAACAAGTCAGGAAAAAAAAAAACAAAACCAAAAAAAACAACCAATGATCTATGCAGAAAGCTCAGAGGCAGCAGTCTTGCCTGAAGACAGCACTTATCTCTCCGTTATCTACATCTCTTCTTGCAACTTTCTGCTGACTTCATAGACGTTCACTGCTTTTCTTTGCTCTTCTCTCTGACAGTGTCCTGTCCTCTCCCCAACTGAATCCAATCCCCTGCTCAGCTCTTACTCCCCCGCATTGCCCGGTTTTTCTCCTGCTAATCTAACCAGGTGTCTACATCACAGAATCAGGAGCCGAACGACTTCAAGCCAGCCAGGTTTAGCCTACCAGCACAAGATGTACAACCTCCGAGTTGTATTTCCAACACTTCAGGTGAAACAAGAAAGGGAAGAGTCAGAAGCCAACGTGAATTCTTATACGACAAAACCAGATTGCAAGGGAAACCCACAGACTAATTAAACATTTCCCCCACCACCTCCACTAAATGCTGTAGCTAAAACGCTACTGGGAGGCCGCTTCATCTTTCTTAATCACCTCCCAGAGCATTTCCCCTTGACAGAAGTTGAACACAAGCTCTGCAGCCCTGCTGCTCTAAGGAGCTGGACCTGGATGCTGCAGCACGTGGGATCTGCCCCAGCCCACCAGCACTTTGGCCTCTGTGATCTGAACAAGCAGCACTTAAACACTCTAAAATCCATGTGAACTATAGTCCAAATATATACAACTAATACTGTGGCAAACTTATTTTAACAATACTGCAGATTTTATTTTTCCTTCCTAAATTAAACTCCTTTGAGCCAGTCTTGCAAACCGACATGTAATTTCTGGGCATGACAGCTGTGCCTTGAGAGTTTATTTACTCTGTTTAAACCAGGAGCGTAGTTCTCCAGAACTGAAAACAAGTAAATTATTACTCTACAAAAACAAAGTTACAGGATTATTGCAATTATCTATATGAAATGAGGAGGGGGAAGCATGCTGAAATCAAAACATAATGATAATACTTAAATAACCTTCTAAAATGCACATGGGCAAAATACGCAGAACAAGACTAATAACCAGATTTTAATCTCAGCACATATCTGGAAAATAGAAACAAAATTGTTTCTGTAAGACTTAACATTTCTCTGCTATTATCACCCTAAAATATTCCGTCACCACCACTCCGCTCCCCGACCCACGACGAACAGACGTATTGAAAATATGCATTATATACGTGAACTTAGACGTATGAAGAGAAAAAAAAAAGAGCAGAATAAACCCAAATTAAACAGAAGATACACAACCACTTTGATGTTCCACATTCAGCTGCAGTGAGCGATGGGTGATAGAGCAGGGAACCAGACACCCAGTTCTGTTACATTAATATTAAATTTGCTCTACTAGAAAAAGCATGCAACGTGAAAAGCCTTCATTTTCATTTGCATTTATGGCATTGAAAAAGGTTTAAACTCCAACAACGCCTCGGTCCATCATTTGTGGTCCACATCCTACGAGTCAGAAATAGTTCAGCAAAGCAGCCAAGAAAGAGGGTCTGGGGACATCCCCAGGAACCATACTGGCCGCTACATCCTTAAGTTTATGGACAGCTCTTTGACAAATTTAATATTCCCTGTCTTTCCCAATTGTTATACTTGCACATTTCATCACTGATTTTAACACAGTTCACAGATGGACTTCTTGGTATTTTGGCTTTTGGTCAGAGGATGATAGATGCCATGAGCTTGGCACAGACACCACAAAGTTTGATGTTTTTTTGAAGCAGAATGTAAAAAAAAAAAAAAAAAAAAAAAAAAAAAAAAAAAGACTTTACAGGGAACAGAATGAGTTCTGGGGAGGATACAAGCAACTAACCACTGAGTCACACCCTCCTGCCTTTTCTGAGAAGCTACAAAAAAAAAAAGAGAGGAGAAAAATGCTGGGAAAAGCGTACAGAAAAACAAGATGCCTAATTCTTTGCTTAAACCACCGAGTTTAGGTTCAGGTCAGCCTCCAATGGCAGTACACGATGATGGAACAAGTTGACCTTCTCTGGCATAGACATGATTTCTCAAGCAAATTAACCTTTTTCTCACCTACAGACAGAACAACAAAAACAAAACAAACAACCCATAAATCAACCAGTAAACCTGTTATTTTAGAAAAGACAGAGTAGTGAAGTAAATTCTTCCAATATGCCCTTACATCATTCATACAGACAGAAAAACAATTACAAAGCAAATCAGATCCTTTCTTTAATTGATTGCACTCACAAGTTCTTTGCCCAAGAAGAAAAGTTGCCAAAAAAAAAAAAAAAATCAACCAGTCTTTCAATTCTGGGCATCAGTGAAAACATAACTGCCTCTGGATTGCTGTTTTTCTTTCCAGCACTCTCTACGCTACATGAAAGATATTAAACCAGGCTTTGTTAATCCCTTCCAAAAACGAAGCTTCTAGATGTCACCGTGCATTCTTTCACACACATGAGAAATCATTAAATATGCAACCTGTAGTTTTGAAGGGGGTTTTGGGGGGTGTCTGGGCTTGGGATTTGTTTAAGTGTCCTGTTTTAGCAGAAAAAGGAAGACATGCACAACAGGCAGCGTGCCCCTCCATGCCGAGAAACAAATCTGGAACAGCATCAGAGCTCGAGAGCGCGGGTAGGAAATCCTCTGTGGGCTTGGGAAAGAAGAGCTAGAGGAAAGCAGCAGGTTAAAAAAGTCAAACCCCTCCTGTCACCTCTGTGATCAACCTTGGCCATGCCCTGGTAAGCAACACCGAGCTTCAGCGGGAGCTGCAGAGGAGGTTCGACTCCACTGCGATGACAGCTCAGAGCCAGGTGGAGGGAGGCTCGCTGAGGCAAAACCCAGTTAAAGCCAGGGGAAGACAACTTTGTCCGCGTTTGGCGCAAAAAGCGGAGTCAACCCGTGCTGCAGCCGAGAGTTGCGCTTATTCAGTTTTGAACGATGCGTTAATTCAAAGCTTTTCCCCTTAGAATTGAGTTTGGTGAGTTCAGGTCCAGCTTTCAGCATAGTCTTCCTCACTAAACAGCTGTCAGTCACTGTCCCAGCATCTCAGTCTAAACACCATTGGAAATATCCCCATACACCCCCCGACGAAAGGCTTTGATACAGATAGGAGCGGACACAGCACTCCTCCCGGCTCCTTCCCACAGCTTTTCCTGGAGGAACCCCTCACCCCTTAATGCAAACACCACCTGTCACACCACCTACGCTTCCCTGCGCTGGGGTGGCACGAAGATTGATTGCCCCGATTCCAGCACGTGTCACATTGCGGAGCCACTGGTGCCACCTCGCAGGACTGCTGCAGCTCAGCCACGTAAGGACATTGGGGAAGGAGGAAAAGAGCTTGAAGACAGATTTCTTCATCATTTGAGATTATCTGAATGTAAAAAAGAAGTTATAGCAAACTTGCACCCTGGATTAAGAGCTCTTCTTGATGAAAAGGCCGACGTTCCCATCCCTCTGTGCTTCAGAGGCTGGGGAGGTATCCCGCTAAGCCCCAGAAAAGCAACTGCTGAGAAAAAAACAGCTCTTTCCCCTTGACCCTTCACTATAATACAGAAAAAAAAACAACAAAACTTATCATGATCTGTTCAATCTCTTCCCATAATTGTCTCAGGAACTTGCTTTTATTTACTATTTCATCTTTTCTCCAGGTACAGCTTCTGTCCCTTCGTCCTGCATGAAGCCTCTCAGACCCTGTCTTGAATTGCTTGTTCTTATCCTCTAATTAAGAAGATGCAGGGATCTGGATTGAAACCCACCTGACACAAAGCGCTCTAATAAAAGCACAGCCTAAACCAAATATTTTTTTACTGTGTCAGGTACCCGATTTCAGATGACAGCATACTTTGGATAAGTTGGATACTGAACTAATGACCAAACAAATACTCAAGCAAAAGGCTCCAGAAAGGACTAATCCTTCTACTGGAAAAAGTTTATCACGTGTAACTAGGTTACAGCCATGGCAGAGTTACCATATAAATTTTTTTAAATTATTTTCCACTAAATGATTACCCATTAAGTGAAAGAGGTATCTTTTGCACTAAAAGCTTTAGTACTCAATATAACTAATGATAAATTAAAGCTGGCAGTGTAAATAAGATGTGGGTTGATCCGATTTTGCACTTTACTGAAAAAAAGCGACAGATTAATCAATTCAAAAACTCTACAGAAATATTTATTGTGAGAACTAACATTTACAATTAGAGCTTTCTCGCCCTCCAAACAAATACTTGTTTGTGAAGAATACTTTTTCAATTTGAACTGAAAGCAGGCATTCTGATTGCAAATTTTCACTTGAGATTAAATGCCAAAAAAAAAACCACCCCACGTTTAAGTTGTTTTCATTTAACACAAGAAATCTTCATTCTTCTTTCTGTCTGCTGCCTTTCTGGGGAAAAATGCAGTAGGTGGAAGATAGAAAAGATAAAGCAATGAAGGTAAAAACATGTTTTCATGTTGCACTTTACAAAAAAATTAAATACACTCAGATACATCATTTACTGTGCTTGAATCTTTCTTGAAAGCCATTGGCATTTCAGTTTTATTTTCCAAAATATGTGTACTCAGAAATTATGATGAGCAAATTAATGTAATCACTCAATAGGGAAGAAAGGGAACATTACATGAAAAAAAAGCAAAACTTAATAAGCCATGACATTGATGAGGTCAAAAATCAGTATTTTATTAGATGTGTTAATTACATATGATAACGCAAAGACGAGATGAAGATATGGAAGACAAATATGCCCAGAAAGTTTCAACCCTGATGATATTTTTATATGCATTGGTAATTGATTTTATGTGGTGGCAAAAAAAAAGTACATTCACTGGAAGTAGCCATGGGGAGTTTTTAGGAAATAGTTTTACAGGCCTAGAAAAGTCCAGGACTCATCTGGAGTCTGTTTCAAGACCTTTGTGTTGGTTAACATGCAGGCTTTATGCTTATCAATCCAAGCTGGTTCTTTAAAGAGATTTAGCCAAGTGTCAGAACTCCACTATTTCTGTCGATGCCCGTGTCCTGGTGCCGTTGGCAGGCGTTACCGTCCCCCACCACGAGTGTGTGCTGCGCTGCTGCTCGCCTGCTCCAGGGCCAGCGCTGCAGATGTGGCTGACCAGCAGTGACTAACCTGCCACAAGCCACTGTCCTCTCCCGCCAGCCCACAGATGTCTGGTAGGGAAGCTGGTCCTCGGAAGTGTGATGTTCCTGGAGGTCACTGCTGCTGGGCCAGAGCTGTCCTCGCAGTCCAGCTGAAGGCGCCTCACCCGTGGCTTTAATAGAGCCCCAGGAGTGGAATGCTTGGCCACCCGCGGAAAGACTTTGGGTCCAAGGAAGCCATGCAGCAACTAGTCACCCTTCCTTCACCAGCTGCTGTTCCTGCTGGACACCAGCACAGAGAAAGGGAACAGTTGTAGCCCAAAGGGCAAGAGCAACACCCCCAACTGAAGGAAAACAGTTGTAGTTGCAACCAATCACTTAGTCACTCAAAATTAAGCTGATGCTTAAATGTTCAGCTGAGATCACATCAAAGTGAAAGGCTAAAATTTGGACAAGGCAAGAAGATGCAAGCAACAGTTTTGGTGTTGTGAAAAAAATTATTTCTTTACTGTGCACAGTACTACAGTGAGTCTTGGCTGCAAGTATGATCTTCATCTGAAATATGCATGGAAAGAGGATGGCTTTTTGTAAGGAGCAATTCTTGAGCAAGGCTTCTATAACAGCAATTCTGATTAGTGATGCAAGCGTGGGGGAGAATCAGGGCTGCAGTCTTTAAGGATTTCACTAGGATTAATGTTCAACTTGAAAAGTTAGAAAACAAGTGGATTAGATTTTAGCAAAGCAAAGTTGAGAGAGTAAGAGCAGGGTGAAATTCAACATGATGAAGCCGGGAAGAGAAAGGACGTTGTGGAAATAGAAAGTGTTCAAAGATAAATTAATGTATGCCCAAGGGTTATGCATACCACCTCACAGTAATTGCACAGGGAATGCTCAAGTTGTTTTTTCTATTTTATTTTTTAAAGCCAGTGTGAAGGAACATAGAAATGTAAAAGTAATCAACAGTGGGGAAAAAAGGCAGATACGAGTTATAAAACATCAAATACAGAGCAGGATTGGAACAATTGCATAATGAAGTTGAGAGCATAAAAAGCGATAAGAAAAGCAAAGGCAGCAAATGAAAGGAAACTTTACAGGGAGGTAAAAAAAAAAAAAAAAATTAGAACAGTTCTCAGGTGCAGTGCAGAAACAAGAGCCTGGAAAAACAGTCCAGGTATCTGTCGGAGCTAGGGCACGACATTATCCAAAGGAGGGACCATGTTAAAAGACTGAAGTATTGCTTCACGATTTGGAAAGTAATTCAGATTTAAACCTTCTCACAGAAGACAGCATGGAAGAAATAAGTCCCAACGTGTTTTCTGTGCTGCTGTTAATTAATGTCTTCAGGAACCCTGCAGGCAGCACGGCGATGGCTGCTGGGCAAACATCTGCAACAAGCTGCGCCGGTCCTGTGGACAAGGTGACAGGCAAACATGACCCTTCGCCAAGGGGTCTCCTAACCTCAGGGAGCTCCGGCAGCCACAGCCACCCAGCAGACACACACAGCCCTGCCAGATTCAGGACTTCTTAGGGTAAGTTCTTTCCTCAAAAGTCCTAACACGAAACAGGTTCCAAAGCAACAGCCTTCAGAAAGGGCAAAAGGAATATTGATACCTTTGACAGCAAGAAGCTGCAATTAGAAGCTGCCTCGCCAACTCACAACCCCAACTGGAAGGAACGGAGTTTCTATTTTGCTATGAAGCCACTAAGTGCCTCCCTGATGGAAGACTGTCAGATCTACGGACTAATGCTCATGACCTTGCGGGTCAGGTAGACATTTCCTGTGTCCCAGGGGACACCATGCACGTCATAAGGTGCGCTGCAGCTGTTGGCCATATTTTCCTCCTTGGGCCTTCTCAGGACAGAGCTCTTTACTTCTGGAGCCCAGGTGGAGCCTGCCAAGAACGGAGGCAAGCTTGCACACATGCTACCCCACCCCAGCAAGGGGCACCTCTGCTACAGCCCAAAGGCAACCTCCACCACCCTGGTGCCCGACACCACCTGCACCCCAGCCACACCAGGGCTGGGTGGCGGTTCATTGTGTTTTCTTTCGATAACAGCTCACATCCTTTAGCTGAGCAGTATGTTCAGCACTATAGAGCTTCAAGGACACGTTCTCCCTGAATTTAAGATGCTGTTTGAACCTTTCCTCCCATTCACCTAATCTCTTGTATTACATATTCCTGAAACAGACTCACAAGAAGCAGCGACGGCATCGTGGGGACTGAAACACCTGACAACAGATACCCAGAAGCCAACCAGGGATCGATCGAGTGTTTCAGCCAGCCTCTCTCCACAGATCAACCTTTCTGCCCAAATCTAAAACAAGTATTAGCAGTTTTATGGTCTTCTCAGGTAGTAAAGGCATCAATAGGGAATGGAAAGCAGAAATAGGACAGAAGTGGTAGATTTATTTCACTGTGCTTATTATCGGACTTACAGGTGGCAGCCAGGCCCTTCTGCCTGTAGATACAACCTTTTTCCCTTTCCTGTAAACGCACAAGGGGTAATTTAGTCACTGAGGACACATGGGTTTACATTTTACATGTTGAACTAGCATGGCAGCCTCAAAAGTGATTCAAACACTCAGCAGTTCTCTGAAGATCCCCCGTACCCCCCTCTGCAGGACAGGCACTATTTGCAGGGAGAGATGCTGAGCTAGTGCCAACAGTTACACCCCAATACAGTGTCTGCTCCGTGATTCTCCCAACAGGAGAGCGTAAGACACCAAACTCATCAGCATTTGTATTTATCAAGTTGCCTCAGTTGTTCTTGAACCTCAAGGTCATTTTAAAAATGACAGAAACGCCCTCTTTTCGGTATCTTGGTTTTACAAGTATTTCAGTGACTAGGGAGAACCATAAAGAAGTTGCAGATATTTTGTGCCGTATGAATCTTTCTTTGAAGCTGCAAAAAACCAAAACAAAAACAACCCAGCAGGTCTTTTATATCAATATGTTTTTCTAGAAAAAAGTGAAGCTACCTGGTCTGAGAGCTCTGTATCTTCCCTTCTGCTGCCACTAGAGGGAGAAACCTATTCCTGGGATCTCGTGGCTCCTAAGCTATTTTTGGAATAGAATCAGAATTATTTCTGTTACATGGGAAAACGTTTGTCCCTGTGCGATAAGCACGGATAACACAAATGGAGAGCCTCTGAAAAATTTAGTTGGATAAACATTCCCCCCCCCCTCAAATAAATTCCAATTGCAATCCTCAAACCTTGTGAATTTTAAACACTGCTGCAATTGTTCTTTCCTGGTAATACAAATCCTTCTACTGTGTTTACTCCCATTGCATCCAGGGCAGGGGAGGCCAAACAGGAAGAAAGGAGAATACTGGGTTTCTATCAATATAGGAACAAAGAGTGTTTTCTAGTGGCTTAAACTAATTCTCATTGATAGACTATAAAGTTCTGCATTAGCTGTAGGGAACGCTGGAATTTCATTCCGGACTGACAAAAATCCTAAAGTAGCATTTAAACAAACTAAACAATTCTAGAATTACGCCTTTTCAAACCCCTCCTTTCTCTTCTCCCAATTCAACTGAAAGCCTCCTATTGATGAATAATACTTATATCACTATTTTAAATGCAAACTAATAGAGCTTGCTTTTGATAAGTATTTGTAGTCATTACAAAGGCATTCCACCGGTGTGGAAAATGTCTCTGCAAAACATTTTCAAACATGGGTGTAAAAAAACTTTACCAGTGAAATCCACCCTCCCTGCCTAAGTATGAAAAGTCTCAGCCTCAGGCACGCTGAGTAACCACTAAAACGTGATTACAAATACGGGCTGCCAATGGCCACCAACGTGCAACCAAACCTGGCTTATTGACACAGAACATGACAGTCTTAGAGGGGAAAATAATTTTCTCAGACAATGAGGAAGTTTGCAGATTCAAGGCTCGACCACATTCCCCTTAAAGAACCCTTTGTCCTTTTTCTCTCCAAAAAGAAGCAGCAACACTGACAGTTAAAATCACGACGAATGAATCTTTGCAAATTTTAGACTTAAAGGTGCAGGTGCAAACAAGTCTATATTCCTAGAGAAAAATTTACTCCCCAAATCGTTTCTTATCCTTTAAAGACAGTTTCAAAGAGGCTCTGTTAACTAATCACAGAATGATTTCATTTGGAAGGGGTTTCTGAAGGCTCTCTGGTTGAACCCCTGGTCATAAACAGGGTCAAATTCCAAGGCAGAGCCTCTTCCATTCAAGCTTTGAGTATTGACTTCACCTCAAGGACACATGGATGACTCCCGTTCAGCTTTTCCACCAGGACCCCCAGGTCTCAGCCTGTAAAGCCACTTCTCAGCCTGTGGAGCTGCACAGAGTTACTCCAAACCACGTGCAGACTTGGCACTGTGTCGGCCCCCATAGTCATTTCCCCATCCTGCCAAGAGCGTACTGGAAGGCAGTCCTGTCCTTTGACTTATTAACTACTCCCCCCAGTTTGGGGTCATCCCCACAGCCACCTCATGTCCACAGAGCACTTCGGGTACAGTGCCAGGGCCAGAAGACTGGCTAAACCCACACAAATAGGAACAGCTTTTCCTAGTTCATCTGTCCCAACATCCTACTAGAGCGGCCAAGGATAGCAGCTAATCCCTCCTATATCCACTATGTTTCATCCTACAAAAAAAAAGTATCTTGCCTACAGTTTTGACTGGAAGACGACCAGTCATCACTTTCTCTTTTGTCAGACTGCACTATAGCTCTGACATTATTAGCTTAGATATTGTTCTCCAACACGGTCTAAGCTCTGCCTCACCTCACCATGCACTAAACTAGGAAAACCTTATTATCCTAATTCTCATACAAATAATTAAAGGGTGTGAGATGAGCAAACCAACTGAAGGCTTCCACCCGCAGAGGCTGGCACTGAGGCATGGAGGGGAGAAGCACATCCTCTACTATCGGCCACACACCCGGGAAGCCAAAGCATCGAGTAAAACAAGAATTTCTTTTCCTGCTGCTTTACTTGATACTTTTTCAGACCAGCTGCAATACCTGCCTCACTGAATGTGGGGTCACTTTTGCACCATTTCTGTGACAGAATCTGGAAATCAAAACTGTGGTTAAAAGTTCTAACTCATGACCCATCACGTCTACAGTATTTTGTTGTTATTGTTGTGAGGATGACAGGGTCTGGGGATTTAAAAATTGCAGCTACATTTGTTTGATCCAAGTGATTTTCTTCTCCTGTGATGATTTCATATCAGAAAGCTTAACACAACATTCCAGATTTTTTTCCCCCCCTTTTGTGTGCATGTGTTTATATACATGCACACATTTATATAAAATAGAAAAGATTCCACAGTAAATTTTCCCTTCTGAAAGGATTTCCACCAGCCTTATAGAGTAACAGCATATGCAGTATGTATGTCACTCAAACATTTCCTTTTACTGCAAAGTTTGTTTCAAAAAAAACAAAAATCTGTTCTCAAACAACTCTACAACATGTACTTCATATAACCCTGAATTACAGGTTAGGCTACATTTTAAGTATGAAATATTAAGTGAGATCATAATAGTTAAATCACTCCATTGTCATTCCAACACTAACTCAGGTTGGCAGAGCTCATGCTCAATGATGTCATCATTTATACCTTGCTGCAGTTGCGAGCAGAGCCCAGTTCGCATAAATTATCTTCAATCGATGAGAAGTATTAACATTTTTTATTTTTACCTTGGAGCGCACTTTGAGTTATCAGTTGCTTTTTAGTGTTTTAAAAATGCATGTGGCCGAGTTAAGTGGCAGGTTAAAATATACTGCAGTGACAAACCGCGGAAACATGGTCATTGCGCTGGAAGCCAAAGGGACTGGAGATGACAAACACCCTCACAATTAGCAACACTTCGATAGTGTCCAAAAAGCACCATCCAATTTGCAGGTTGGAAAGACTATCAAAGCCCAGCCCTGAAATAGCAAGGACAGCTGTAGGATGGATTTCACCATCCTTCCACACGTTAAACACCGTCCCACTTTGCATCAACTCCCACCGAAATAAATAACTCAGGAACTATGCAACATAAATAACAGCAGAATGGTTGG
>NW_020799100.1:21329062-21338246 GCF_003259725.1 Athene cunicularia | reverse complement strand
GGGGGGGGGGGGGGAATATCATCTCTCCATCTTCTAAAAATAGCTTCCTTTTGGCTAAGTTGTTCCTTTATGTCTTTCCTTGAGAAAGAGGTGATGAGCAGAATACTGATTGGGAATCACTAGCAGAGGCTGCCTCAGGAGCATCATTGAGAGGCACATTTCTCCCACAGCCTCCTGGTTTTCAGACAGAGGAAAGGGTATTCTCCATCTCCTTTCTCTCAAGGTTGGAGCAGCAACTGCCCGCTCCCCGCTCCTCTTCATCCATTCAACTCTCAAGGCTTTCCCTACCCAAGACACAGACAGCTCTGCTCAGTGCCTCTGGGCTGGCCGAGCTTCTGAGCTTCACGGGAAATCCAGCGTGGCCCCAGCACTTGCTCTAGTCTTGCAGAGAACTGCCAACAGGACCTACAGACACGCAAGGAAGGGAAGATGCATCTAATCAATCCTCAACAGTCCTTCACTGACTCATCCCTTAACTCCGTGCCGTTAATTCTGACATTCACAAATGCAGCGGTTACATCCTGACCGGGGTTAAGCCGGGGAACACCCATCCTCAGTCTGTTCTAGGTCCAAACCAAAGCTTCACGGACCAAGTGAAGCCGGCCTCACATCATCAAGTTTAGAGTCAGGCATGGCCACGCAGAGTTCACACAAGATCCACTCCACTTCTTTGAGATCTTTCCATGGCTTGGCCCCAAAGCAGAAGAGAATTTAAAGTCATTTTTCATTTCTGTATTTTTTTTTAATATGCAAACTGATTTCAAAGGCCTTTGGAGGGGGACATCACCATCCTCTCCTCCCATGGGCCGAAGCCACCGAGATCTTGGGGCTTCACTCAGAGGCTGCGAGGAGACGGGAGATTTGCTTTTCTACACAACCACCTGAGCTCCTCTGGAGGAAGAGCTTGGGCAACCAAAACGCCTTATTGTCCCACATCACAATGTTTTCCATTTTCCCCGAAGCACGGCGAAACGGAGGAAAAGCGTCAGCACTGGTGGTGCTTGAGCTATATAGGCTGTCAGGGAAGGGAGTGACAAAAGTCAAATGCTGTGCTAAGCATACGCTTATAGCCAAATACATGGACAAAAGGTCAAATCAAAGACTATCCACGGATTGGAGGTTTATTTCAGGACCCCTTCTATCACGACTAGGGGAACCGCAGCCCTTTCAGAAACAAGCTGTTCCTGCTATTGCTGGCTTTGGACAAAAAGCATACTGCTGCTAACCTCTTACATAAAGTGAGCAGACAAACAGCTGAATTGCTGACCCCTAATGGCCTTTTCCCTAGGATTTGTGGGTTTGGACAAAGAAGCCAACATTTTACATGCAGCCCTCGATGGAGTTTGGAATTGTGCAGAAACGCTGTTTGGAGTGCACACTCTTAACTCAATTGTTTGTGTACAATGTTTCTCCTTTCTGATGCCAGACACTGTGGGTCTCCGGGTTATTTTTATTTATTTATTTATTAAGCTGCTTGGCCATACATGACTTTGAAGCCCTGTCCGTACCTCTGCTGCCGTTAATATTGTGATATAAGTACAAGCCTGCAGTCAGGGATGTTCCTCTTTGTCACAGTCCATCCTCTTTCCTCAGCTGAACACTCAGAGCTCAGTAGATACGGGCTCCAAAAAAAATGATTAAACACTTCTTGGCTACAAACGTGCAAGTCTTCTGTGACTGAAAGCAAGGAGCAGGCAGCAATATGCATCAGGTTTATGTTATGAGTGGGAGATATTTAGCAAGAGCAGTTGACTCAGTCTGAGTTTTGAATAAACAATTCTCTTCACCCTTACTCACAAACTGATTGATTTAACAGATT
The DNA here is from genome assembly GCF_003259725.1 of Athene cunicularia. Classification (NCBI taxonomy): domain Eukaryota; kingdom Metazoa; phylum Chordata; class Aves; order Strigiformes; family Strigidae; genus Athene; species Athene cunicularia. The sequence continues at coordinate 21,336,427 of NW_020799100.1, read as the reverse complement.
TTTATAGACTTCTGTCTATTGGCAACAGATACAAAACACCCGTAAGGAAGTGGCGTTTCCCTCCGAGGGGAGAACCACGGGCAGACCTCAGGCACACAGTGCCAACCTGCAGTAAAGCAGCAGCTTTCCTTAAACCCCAGGCCCCCCTGACTCACCCTGCTCAAACCCCAGTGCCTCCAGCAGCCTGCCCCCATTAGATCCATTAAACCCCCTCACACACACTGGTAAAAGCACGCACCGCTGCAGAGTATTTCAAGGACCACACACATCACCTATCACCGACGTACTGGATGTTTTCAAGCATCCCCAAGTAATCAAGCCTCGCACCTCAGAGGATGAGAAAGTGCAAGCGATCCAACATCCAGCTGGTGTATTTACACAAGCTAAGGATGAAAGCACGAAACACTACAATACTCGAATTCAACAATAACAAAACAGCATTCAGGCATAACAGCCAGCACAAAAATCACCATTGTGCGTTTGGTTTCCAATCATTCGAGCTCTGAGCTACTGAAAGCTACAGCATACACCGTTCTGTACTGTTCGGCTACACCCAATCCTACCTTTGCGGTTTTGTTTTAATTCAAAGACATGCTAATTGTTGTGAACTCACAAAGTATTACCTGGAATAACACTTCAAATGCAAATTAAGGGCTCTGTAAAATTATTGTAATGCAAGAGTACCGTGGTTTATTAACAGCAGATTTGCAAGGTTAATTTTCAATTATGTATTTCTTATTAGTTTCCTAGCTGTCTTGCTATTATTAAATTTAAAGAGGAAGATACTTTCAATGTGTCCAGCTTCTGTGGCATTATTACTGATAATTATTCCTATTTTCCAATTTGTGTTACTCTCCGTCTTGCAAAATTTGTAATTAATGAGCAAATAATTATAGCAGCACTTACTAGAGCTGCTTTAGTTAAAGCTGTGTCAGCTTTTGCATTAGGATCCCCATTTTTCAAGGGTTTATAACTCAAGCATAAAAATTCACTCTGGGCAGAGCCTTATTATAAGAGCTGTCTGCTGAGCATGATTTTTTTGTTGTTGTTTTTAAAATGCTTCTAAGCAGCATTATTTGGTTTCTTTTAGAAGTTATGGACTTTTTTTTTTTTTTTTAAATCCTAAACTTCCAAGGACATTAAGTTTACAGCTCTCTGTTTTTCTATGCTCCAATGTCTCCCAAATAAAGACATTTTATTTTAAGGTGAATGCATTCACCTTTAAAAATATGAAATAAGATGCTTCAGCATCTCCAAAGACCAGAACCAGGTTTTTAATGCCTGGTGGTCATTAGCTTTACAAAAAAAGACACAGAAGAGAGCTTGACATTCAGGGATGTTTATGCTGATCCCAACCAGTTAAGCATTCATGCACATACTCAATTAAAGCACGAGTGGTCCTTAGGAGTCAACAGGCCTGTCCACGCTCTCCGAGATGCACACGCATTCACTGCCCTGATTCAGCAAAACAAAGCCTCTCTTTTGACACAACTTTTAGGCTGTCCCTATTCACGGCAAACCGTTGTCCAGACGCTTGAGAAAACTGAGCATCACAGGGCTCAGTTCTTCGGGATGCTGAGGACCCAGTGGCCCCTAAACCCACAGGGTTTAAAAGACTCAGCACCTTCTTGATGAGGTGCTCAGCATCGTGCAGTGTCCCGTCTGGTGCCAGCGTAAAACTTATCACAAAACTGTTACTTGACTTCCGTCTGGAAGAGGGAACCCAAAAGACAAAAGCAGCAGATTCCAAAACACAAGGTTTGTTATGCGCCCCGGACACTTTGCCACAAAATAGAATTTGACAGCTCTAGAGCAAATGGATTCTGCAAAATTTAGGTGCTATGGGAGAACTCATCCCAGCTCTGAACATCCTGCATGGTTAGTCATCCCCAAAACACCAACTGACTGGTGTCCCTCATCGCTGCCTGGTATTCTGTACACCTCCTCCTGCAAAGAGCCTTGGAGCAGTCCCCTAGATCCTAGGAAGCCACTCTGAACCAGTGCAACCTCAGCACCGAGCTGAATTAAAGCAAGACCACCGTAATTCAACAAACAAGGAAACAAGTCAGCAGTGCTTGTCAGCAATCATCTTCAGTTCATTTTATGTGAACTTTAAAGAGCAGAGTGGAGTAAGACAATTCCAGCAGCAAACAAACAGCAAAAATACACACAAAAACCCCCCAAGTATTAATGGGAAACAGAGACTATGGCAAAAGCAAGGAAAAAAAAAATGAGACCTACCTGCACCAGTCACAGCAAACTGCAGAAAACAAGGTTTGTCTTCTTGAAAACCCAGACAACTCACCCCTCAAGCCTCCACACCAGAAGAGAGGTAGAAGGACTCTGTGCACCTTTTATTTACTTTCCTCTTACTACCATCAGCTGAGGCTCTTCACACCCTCGTTTGGTGTAATTACCTCAGCTTTGGGTTAATTGGGGACTAACCCGTTAGCCAATCCAGAGCCGTGGTCCTGGAACCCTTTACCACAATGACTAAAGGGGGGGAAAATATATCTTCTTACTGGCACCATCCTCATGACTAAGCTGTATTTAATAAGCTTGTGCTATCGTTAGCAAATGCACCGATAATTTGCAAACTTTGCCACGTTACAGGAACATTGATATCTTTATTTCTGTAAAGCATGTATGTAGAGCCTGGCCCAACTATGGCTGATATTTCTAATGTATAATAAACCCTTGCCATACAAACCGACTCTTCCTCCTCATTTTAGGTGGCTGTCTGTCTTTCAGGTAAATATTTCCTCTTGCTGACCTAGTGTCGTGAGCTTTCCCAGTTAAGATTAGTTTGCTGAATCTAGTCAGAGGAATCTATATGTGCTGATATTTCCTGGTTGCTGATGGCCTCGCATTTTGACTGTAACCATGGTGCTGCTGGATTTATCATGGCTGGATGGCACAATGTGTATCTCATTATTCTTCCCTGGCAGCTTTGTATAGCTTTTATTTAGCTGTAAAAATAATTTACATTTCTTGAGCATCTGAATTAAAGATAAAATAGAACTATGACATCGAGAGCTGGAGATTTTATGCAAATTTATTTATAAATATAAATCACATTTAGAATGCAAAATTACACAAATGTCTTCTACAAATCGCCCATCTCTTAAAGAAATTAATTCTTTACTTTTTTAAGAATAATGCCTTAACATATTATCTACATAGGTGCCACGTGAATGGAAACTTGGTTGAAAATCCAAAGTGAAATTTGGGTACCCTGGGTTGCCGATGAGATCAGTTGTGTGACAAGGAATTTTTTCACTTCTACGTCACTGACTTGAAATTGCTGAAGGTCACCAGCCCGTGGCACTCTCCGTCAGCTGCTCCCAGCCTGGGGTGAAATTCTGGCTCCGCTGAAGTCACCGGCAAACTCTTGGTTGGCGTTACCAGGGCCACAATGTGTGGCTGTGATAAGTGACGTACAGGAAACGCAGCGACGTCACGCGTCCGCCTCAGTGCTCCTGTACCCGTGTCACACACACAACCCAGGCACCTGGCCCAACAGTTGTGTTATTGGAGTATTCCACAACAACATTTATGGGAAAACCCAGCTACTTGCATCTACCCTGAGCATCATGAATCCAGGTGATTTAGATTGTCTTTTGGGATTTCAGAATGGTATAGCATATACATCTTAGCGTGGGATACAGGAGATGGGGTTTTTTTCTCACTATAAAGCTATTTTCAGCAAATAATCTAACAGCAGTTATTTTGATTTCAAAACTCTGATAGATTTTTTGAATACAAATATGGTCTCATAAAATTTCTGTTAAAACTTTTGACAGTTTCTCTCTGCTCTAACCTCAGGCTTTTCCATTCAGCCCCTTCTGGTGTTCGTTATTTTAACATTGTCTCCTCTTACACAAGATCTCTGCTTTATATTTACGGGGGGGAAAGAAAATCAGTGGTTGTTTACTTGACTTTCCAATAAAATAATCCGTGTAAGGTCTCAGCTTTGATGAATAATTTGAGTATAACATCCCTTCTGCTTGGTGGAAGCAGCATCCAAACCATCTCAGAAACCTCCATGCTTCCCATCCTTCTGCCACACTGAATTCTCCGCTGTGCAGTCCTATTCCCATTGTACTTCTTCCAAAAATAAAAGATGGAGAATTGTTTCCTAAGGGGAAAAAAAAAAAAAAAGTATAAAAATATTAACTGCTAATGCCCTGCTCTTCCTTTAGCTCTGCTTCCACATTGAGGCCAAATACAACTCTTGAACCAAAAGTAACACAATAAATTAAATACTTCTCCTTTAGTCAGAAAGCAGCTCAGTGGGGTGTTTGCCACGCTGGACCTGTGTAACCCACAGGTTTACCACCCAAATTTCTGAGCCTCTGCTCATTATACTACAAATAAAAGCATCCAGCTGCATTTCGATATGTCCTGCAGATCACTTGTAGACAAAGTCAGCTATCCTCTCTGACATATTAAAATAGATATTTGAGCATTTCGTGTTAACTGATGTGCAGTTTAACTCTGCCTCTTGCCTGCCACACAGCGCTGCTTGTTTTTCTGTGCATACAGCTGGGGTGAACCACAGGACAAAATCCTTCCCAATTTGCAATTCTCCTGCCTGCAGCTTTCCTGACAGCTTGGGGAGAGCCCAGGCAGAGAAAGTCTGCCTGTGGAGCACCTCAGGAGCCCTTTGAGCTTCAAAGATTATTTTTAATTATAGATTTGGGCATTCAGCAGACAACAGGCTGATCTGGCCACCCACACCTCTAAGGACTAGGTAAGACAGAAAAAAAAACAAGATCCCCATGACCATTATCACGTGTGCTACTGCTTTAGGGGAATCTCCACTTGCCTGTAAAAATGGTACCTCAATACCACAGTCAGTGATAAGAGTTGGGAGCACAAGGAAGACAGGCTCAAGTAAATTTTTCTTTTCAAATTGTAATAAATAGCATGTTTTAAATTTGTTGGGTTTTTGTTTTGTTTTTTTTTAATTTCACCTTTGGAGAAACCGCACAGGAAAGAAACAGGATTACAGCAGAATATATTCACAAAATGACCCTCTGGAATTTACCAGGTTAGAAACTTTCTGTCAGTGTTTTTAACCATCCCACAGAATTCCTTAAAAGAAACATAATATTTGATTAAGACTCACGGAATCACCTAAAACAGAAGCAAAATGGATATTCTGGTGGATTAACACTGAGGACGTGCTGCTGATTTTTATACACACGGTTTACCAGAAGTACAATACCTTTGCTTGCCAGTTATTGCTTCATCAGCACAGCCAGAAGGTGCTGCAGGGTTGTGGGCAGAGTGCAACCGCACGCCCCAACACCACATTAATCTTGATATTTGCAGGGTAGAAACCTCCACTGTGAGGAGCAGGTGAGTGGTGGCTATGGATGTTCAGCTTTGCACCCTGGCTAGTACTGGACCGAACACATTCATCAAGGCGTCTGAACAGTGGAGAAGAACTGGAGAAAAGAAAAAGGGAGGAAGAAAGAAAAAAAAAAAAAAAGTGCATGAATGAGAAATATAGTAATTAAGAAGAGCCAAGTCAACTGGAGACTGGTTTGACGAATATAGAATAGTTTTACATCTCAGGAGGGAATAATACTGTTACAACCTCAGACAGGGCCTGAGGCCCCAGTCATGAGGAGTTTAGGTGCTTCAGTCCCATCACAGACAATTGGATTTAAGCACATGTTTAAGTACGTGGCTGAGCAGGGATGGTTTGTGAGATCTCTATAAAAGCACAACCTTCCATTCTCCCAAACCATATGGGTTTGACTTCCCATATGGAGTGACAAAATAAAAATATATTCTAAAAATAGCTCTCAAAAAAATGCACTGGCTGAAGGCTGCTTCCTGTGCTACAATTTGATTAGCCTTGTGTTTTATTTCTTCAGCAGCGATTTCAATTTATCTCTGATTTGGAGCATGAAAAGCTGCTTTTATAGTTGTAAGCAGAGGAGAAAAAGGCATCCGGGAAGCAAATATAGAGAGCTCTTCTGGCTTTATAGTAGCTGCAGGAACAAGTAAAATGATTTTAGAGCAGCAGAAAACAAAGTGATGCTGGGAGATGATCTATCTTTGCAATCTGTATTTAAGTTCCCTGTCAGCCCCTCCGCGAGTGCAGAACATTACATATTCTGTGCAGCTCCAAAGTAACCTAAAGGAGCCAAAAATTGTCAGTGCAGAAATCCCCTCTGCGGAAGGGATCTCTGCCAGCATGGCTCCCGCCCTGCTCGGTGCGGCGGCCGCACGCGGCTCCTGACAGCTCCTTCTGTCCACCGCGACGAGAGGAGCTGGAGGAGCCACTCCCGCGGTGTCGCAGCGTTGATGGATGGTATCAAACGCAAACATTTCCATTTGGGCTCTGCTGTAAGGCACTTTCTTAAAAATCATAAGCTTTGTTGGTTTGGTTTTTTTTTTTTAAGAAAATAAAATATAATGGAAATTTTAAAAATTCCTTCCCGCTTCAGCTGGGTCAAGGAGTAAACCATCAACCAAGCGTCCAGGGAGCTGCTTGTGGCATCTAAGACGGGGAACCACTGGCTTTGGAGGAGGTGAAGGAGGGGAGACCAGTCTTGGAGGGAGCCTCCTACCATCAAGTTCTTACTTGACAAGTCAAGAAGTCTCACATTTGGACGTACCAGGAATTACTTTCCCCCACCTTGGCGTTGGAGGAGAGCTGGGGAACGGCACCACAGCATAAACACAGCATCCCTCAACAGCAGCTGGATCTTGACTAGATGAAAGAACCGGTCCTACAGTGGCCACGGGGTTTTCCTGTGCTTGCTCTGGGACCGACACAAGGCATCTCAACAAGGATCTTTCCTTGAAACTCCTGTGACTCCGTAAGTTGCCCATGGATGCCTGGGCTTTGCTGCTCCCCGGTTTGAGTTGCTGCCTTAGGCTGAAGACTAGGATTTAACACCTACCCCTGGTCCAGCGGCAACATGAGCACAGGCAGCGGTCATTTATTGTTGTGGGCTATGCAGGTCTGCCTAAATGTTTTCATCCTCATCGCCTCTGAGAACGCAAGACAAGGTAGCTGCTCCGGCTAGAGACATACATTTCTCATTATTTGTGTCTTTTGCTAAAATAAGGACATGAATAGATGGATAGCAGATAGACAGATAAGTAAAAATATTCGCATTCAACTTTCCAAGATGATGGAGTAAGTCCTGTCTTGCTTTTCCAACATTTCAGTTTTCCGACATCCGTGAGTTTGCTTGTTTTTATGCAAATAATAAGCGTGGATTTCCTGCAGGCCTGTGACACCGCTTTAATAATGCACACTCTGGAAGAGCTTTCTGTCTTGTTTCTGGGTTAATATTTGTTGCTGTGGTTGCAAAAGTGAAATAAAACTAAGAAAAAATG
>NW_020799100.1:21288849-21329012 GCF_003259725.1 Athene cunicularia | reverse complement strand
AAAAAAAAAAAAAAAAAAAAAAAAAAAAAAACAAACCACACACACACTTTGGAAACAATTATTTACAAAGTTCAAAGCATTTGGCACCCTTTGCTTTGGTAAGATAAGGAGCAACAAATAACATCCATAGTCACAAGGAGTTAGACCAATTACTTCTGTCAGCAAAACTAATTTTACAAAATACGTATTTCTTCTAGGAAGAATACTTTTCTTGCTTCAAATTCATTTTTACATTGCTAATAAGTCTCTTAGCAGTAGATTATAAGTGCCTCTTAAGCCAGGAACAGGCAGATCGCCCTGAGCGCAGCCAGCGGTCTCTTCTCTGGAAAAAAACATGATTGAAGCCAAGGAGAATTTCGCCTGAGGAGGTTCACTGCAGGTGTTTGGTCCCGTGTCTGTAACCTGCACCATTACAGAAACTCTTAATAATTATTATTCACAGCCAGTCTTCAGATATATGACCTAGGACTATTCCGACCTTTTTACCTCGCCTTACATCTAAGAAGTGAGGGGGCACTTTCAGGGCTACATGACCAGAGAGTAGAAGTGAGTCCACCTGCCTGACAACCTGTGTAAGGTTAAAGATTTTTTTCAAAATAATCCAAAAAACTATTTGAAACATCCTAAACCTGGCACCTGCTGAGCCAGGTAAACTCTTTAAGGCAATGCCAGTTCGGAAGAATTTAACTTCAGTAAAAAAGCGATGGATGAGAGACAAAGACAACGAAAGACAGCCCTCTCCGGCCAGCACTGATGGGTCCCACTCTCCTGAGCACTGCAGATGTGGCCCATTTCCCGAGGAGATGCTGAAAAGCACCTGGCTGTGCTTTCTGGAGGTGAACAAAAGTCGGAGCTGGATTAAGGCAGGAAGATGAGTAGTGGCTATGGGACACAAATGGAGAACTAAAACTTCCTGACACATCACCAGAACAATCTGAAAAAAATTTTACGGTCTCTTTGTGGACAAATAAACTCTACCTGAAGGTGGTGAGAAGCCCCAGGCTGCCCTTGGCACCTCACCTGCACAGTGCAGAAGCGGTCGTCCTCCCCGGACACGTTATCAGGGCTGGGCTGGGAATTCATCGCTCCAAAGCCAAGAGGCCTGTTGGTGCCCTCTCCTGTGCCAGGACAGGCAGAAAGGGTAAAAACTGATTTTAGAGTTAATAAGAATTACAGCTGGTAATGCCTGTATGGAACAACAAGCTGTTTTCTAGGAGATTATCGTTAAGTATTGGCTGCTCCACAGCGCTTTGCCCAGAAAAGCATCAGAAACAACACGCCTCGGGAAGCTGCCTGGAAAATAAACGCAGTAGCTTAATTCACACAGACAAATGCTCACTTGGGCAAAGAAAATATTTAGATGATGAAAAAAGAGGATCAGTGTCCAGCTTTGGATATTCTGGGCAACTCTCTGATCTGTGCCTAGGCATTTCGCTGAAGAACAGAGATTAAAGGTGTCTATGGCCAGTCCAGACCTTATAAGAAAGCATCTGACAAAGTTACAAATCTAAATCCTGCACCCAGAAAAGGGGCTAAACTCTTTAAATTAAGTTATTCCATTTTAATTCTTTGCTTTCCTCGATGTTTTGTTCCAAAGCCTTTGTGGCAATTCATGTCAAAGAGCCAAGTAAATATTTTCTTGCACTATGTGGAGGATGATGTCAGGCAGTGTTGGAAGTGAAATACTGACTTTGTATAACTGTTTGTACCTCGGATAGAATTGACTCATTTAGTGAGATTATAGAAAATGCATTCTGTGATTATATATGCCCCTAGAGGCCTCGTGGAGGTGAGATTATGCATCTCACAATGTTATTTTACCAGGAAAAAAAAAACGGACTAAGTAAATAAAAAATCTGCAGGATGTGACCTCATCATGCACTGTTGACATCTGCTTATATGATTTAAAGGATGTTACTATGAATATCATAGTTGCTAATGTAAATGATGAAGAAATCATAGGTCAATCATACAATAATAAATATTAACATAGGTTTCCCAAGGCCAGAAATGGCTGAAATGGTAATTGGAATTATGATTTTACTCTTGAATTATGTGATACTGAAACCGCTTTGGTGGCTGTTGCTTTCCTGGAACTGCTCCATTAAAGCCAAGAAGATACACTCGCCAGTCCTTCTTATTCCAAGAAATAATGTCACCTTTCCATAAGGATTATTTTTCTTTCACGTAGGCACCCACCTCAGCCCGTACACCATGTTAGGAGGGGTACGCTGAGCTGCAGGCACGTGGTCCCTATCGCTCCGGGTGCTGGTCTGAGGAGACAGCACCCCGCCTCTAGAATCCACGGTGGATACCTCAGGGTAAGGTAGAAAAAGAGAAAAAAAAAAAAAAAGCCTCATAACTGTGCTGTGGCCACAAAGCAAGCACCTAACCTTGTCCTCAACCGCGAGCCACTTCCCTCTTAAACACCAGAATAAAGTGCTCTCAAAACACATTAATTCAATAGCCGATATATTACATTTGATGAAAGACTGGTCCAAACAATATGGTTTAAATTGACAAAATACCTGAAACTCGAGGCACTATTTATGACACCACTGAATTACCCTGGACATACAGAAGGCACAAAAAAAAAATGTGGCTGCAGCTTTAGCGTAATTCATTTAGGAGTTATCTGGCAACACCTTGCGCAGCGAAAAAAATCACCCCAGCCAGGCTGGTGCTGCAGAGCAAATGCTTTCTCCAGAGGGCGAGGGGACTGATAGTCACTTTAAAGCACTAAGTGTCATTCTTCACCTGCTTTCCCCAGCTCTGTACATCCCTCCCTGCCATGTAGGCTGCCTGACTTTGTCCCAGAGCCATCCGAAAGTCAGAAGCTGCTACATGAAAATATTTTATGTAATAGGAGTTGCTGGGCGATTACTGTATTACTTGGGGATTCCTGCCAACCACTGCATACGGCAGGCTTTGGAAATGCTGCTAAATCGTATTTTTACAGGGAAAAAAAAAAAAAACAAAAAAAACCCCAACAAACAAAACACAAAAAAACCCCTCCACAATCTAATCCTGTAATGCTATCTGAATATTGTTGGGCTGTTTTCCTTTAATGCTTGTAACTCCTTACTGATGGGAAGTTCACATCTGAGCAGTCATGTTCTAGCTGGTGTCTAATACTGAAACACTCTGTGCAAAGAAATCCAGATACGCCACGAGTATTTTAGTGCGGTTACACAAAAGTCTAAAATTAGGTCATAAATTATATAATCTTGCAAGGAAACAACAAATTTAATGACTATGCCAAACCAGAGATAAAAGCTGAGGAAGGAAATAGCATCTTGCTCATTAAATATTAAGGATCAGACCCTTCAAACATTTCCCAGTGATGAACTCTGTGGGAGTTTGGCATCTGTATTTGTGTGTATTCTATAGAATGTGCTTATACATCATATACAAGTGCTGAGTGTGATTTATGGAGCACACACACATAGTAAGTATATTTATAATGCATAAATATATTCCATCAAGAGCGGAGAAGGTGATTAGTGACAGTTTCTTAAGAGGTTTAATCAGATATTTTGATGGCTTATTTCCAGTGTTGCTCCAAAAGCGTTTTTCATTACAGGGCAGGGAGAAAGAGCAGGTAGAGGCATCTCTCTTTCACACTTACAGCGGCAGCAGATATCACAGACTTAGAGATCAGCTCTGTGCATCCTCGGCGGGATTGAAGAACCCTGTAAAAGAAGAAAGATTACCAAGTTATAACAATGGATTTGAAAATTCCCTGCAACCTTTGAATCTCTCCCCTCATGCTACCGTGCCCCAGCCTTTCTTCTAACCTCACACAAGACAAATCTGGTTTGATCTATTTAAAATAATGCAGGGGCAAGGTTTTGTGCGTATTCCCTTAAAAGTTTTGTGCGATTCCCCTGGGACTGGTGGCTGGTGCTGATGTCCTGAGTATGTTAATGAGAGGGAATGAGAATCTCTGATGGAATAAGGCAGATAGCTCTCCCGTCCTTGCTGTCGTCAAAGCCTCTCTGATAACCATGTCCGTTTTTTCAAAGATTTGAGTCATTTGTGGATTGACTCTATAATCCTTGCGCTGAAGCCTGGGAAAACTGCTGTTGATGCCCTTGGCAAATTCTTATCCTAAAAAAGCATGAAAAAGAGTACCAAGTAATTTCAATTGCATAAAATATATTAAATGCAGCACACAGGTATGTAAATGGGAAACTCCATAACTGTAATTTGCCCATTTAGGGCCTGATCTAAAGGCTATAAAAGTTAATTTGAAATCTTTTCATTGATTTTAATGGCCTTTAGATCGGGCCCATATCATTCACTGCATATCAGGTTTGTTTCAGTGCAATAGTGTATTTATGTGAGATGTGAATTATGTGGATTATAACACATACAGATCCACCGCTTATTGTCCAAAGGCAAAGCTTGTAAAATTTATTGACTTTAGCAACACACGTAAAATCTGAAAATCAAAAGAAAGTCCCAAATAATGATTACACTTCTAAAAAGTGAGATAAAAAAAATATGAGGCCTTCTTTTCATTATATACTAATACAATCTAAATGTATGTTAAGCATCATGAAATCTAAATGGAATTTCTCACAATTCCTCATTTCTGACTGAAGCAGTTGAACAAAAAAATGGCATGCAAATGATTCAAAACCTCTTGAAGAAACAGCGTTTTTTTCTAATTTGAGGGGGAAAAAAAAGAAAAAAAAGTTTCAACCCAAGCTCAGCAAGGGATAACGGTATTATAGTTGCCGCACGGAGAATTTAGCCACTCATAATTCTAAATCCTTCTCAAACACTTTATTGCTATAAGGTGGCTAATACCAGCCTCTACACAACAGGGCTCCCATAGCATTAACCATGAGAGATAGGCTTCCAGAAAGAAACTATAGCAAAGTAATTGTAAATCTCTAATGATGCATAAAACCAAGCTGAATTGGTCCTGAATTCTCAGCATAAAAGAAATGAACCATCAGAAGAACCAATTCTGGTGGCAGTATAACATACCCCAGTGTGGAAACTGTTTATGGTGTTTGCTGCGGTGGAAATATTCCTACTAATATGCAAGCAATATGAATTCATTAAAAATGCCCGAATGCTGCAACTTCTCGTGATACCATGTGTGACATTAAAAACAAATCATTTGCCAAAAAGAAAACCTCATCTGTACCAAACCAATTCACTGCCTCTCTCAGCTGTAGCCAGTTTCCTGTACAATAAAGGGTTCTGCAGGTTTTGGAAACCATCTTGCAAGACTTTCAGGATTTATTTTTTTTTTTTCCACCATGGAGAGTTCTGCTTCACCAGAGCAGCCGGTGTTGGACCTGTGTCCCAGCAAGACCGCGCATGCCCGGGTACTCGGCTGAACCTGACTGACTACATGGGCAGGAGACCACCCTGAAGCCTCACCCCCCTCCCCTGCGCTCAAGAGGAGAGATGTGCTGGAGCTGTGGCCACCAAGGTACAGAGCCATGGCCGGTTCTGTCCCCGCTAGTGCATAACACAAATCCAAAGCCTCCCCTTTTCGTAGAAAGTTTAGTCAATTCCCACTGGATAAGCACCCAATAAATTATTTAAATCCATAATTAACTCTACCATTTAATTTATTAATGATGCAATACACAAACAAACAGTGAACCCAGGTCCTTCCAGAAACCTCAACGCAGAAACCTGGACCTTCACCCATTAATCCATCACCATCCAGAGGCAACTTGCTCTGAGAGACCAGACATCACTTACTCGTGCACAAAGGAGGCCCACCCTACGCTGAGGTTACGCACGTTTCCCCACACGGCCTTACCCAGGAGCTTCAGCGTGGCCACAAACACGATTTCTTTTGAGATAAGAAGCCAAGTCTTACTTTTATGTCTAGAAGATCTCTGGCTTTTTTTAGACACTGCCAAGAGGTATTGCATGGGATGATGCTTTTCTAGCACCAGGGCATCTGTCCACTGAGAACTAGATTGACAAGGCTGAAACGGTTGGGTTTGTTTGTTTTATCATTTCACAACTCTAAGAGCCAGACATCTGAAAGCTCGGATACATCATTGCACAGTGTCAAAATCGGCAAAGGCACAGATTTGAAATCTGCATACGTGGACTAAAATAGGGCATATCTGAAATTAATTAAAATTTCTAGGCACTACCTAGAGAACAATATTTATCCATAATAAGCATGCATCAATGTATATCACATTTAGTGCGTGGGTTTTAATGAAGCTGCAGTTTTCAAATCTGTATGTAGGACTCCAAGGCTTAGCAATGTCTTTTCATTCTATAAAAGCAATTTGAAGAATTCTCTTATTAAAAAAAAAAAAAAAAAAAAAAGCGCCATTGATCTGACTCTGCTCCTACTGCAGTAAGTGACATTTTTAACACCAACTGCCACAGAAAAAGTTAGGATAAGGATAAAAGGTGAAAAAATTAAGTTTCCTTATTAAATATCCTCCTTGTACATATAGATGACAATAAAGGAATGGAAAAACTGATGGAAGAGGGGAAAACCACCGCAGGCACGAGAGAAACGAACTAATTGACGCCGTTACAAACATTCACTGGTGAGGTGCTGGCACCATGAGCATCTTTTTTATTTACCTGTGAGTGAGGGGTCTTACCCTGTAAGCAATTTTTATGATTGTTCGTTTTGGAAAAAAAATCCAGACTACTTGACCCATTGCCCGGAGGATCTCACAGCCGTAAGTGCTATCCAAGATACTCCATTTGACACCTCTATATTCAAAGGTACCTCCATTTTTTCCAATCAAATCAGAACAACTCTAATTAAATTTAAACAAGAAGCTAAAGCAAGATGAATGGATTATAGGTGCTTCATGTTTCCCTAAATTGATTAATAGATAAAGAATTCATACCTCCACCAAATTAGTTGACAAACGCTGCCGTAATTTATTCCTTGTACATGATGATCTGTAACCACAGTGCACTGTAGTCGGGACTGAGCTCCAGCTCCTTCTAAATATATTTTGTGCTGGTTGGCTGCACCCACCAGGTATTTACATTCCACAAATCTTGTCTTTGTATTCAGAGTTTCTCAATACGGTTTTCACTTTAAATTGAAGTAGCAGTGGTTATTCTTGCACAGAATGCCATGATTTGTGAATCAGGTTTGCAGTGCGGGCAGTCGCACTGGACCGTGCTATTCCTTGGTGCCCAAAGAACCGCTCTGTTGAGTTTGGTTTCTCCTTTTGTTTTCCCTGCTGTTGTCCTGCATGTTGCTCTGCTCTGTAAGCGAGCAGCAAACGCAATTTTCTTTCACATACGGATGGAATTTTGCTAGAGACATGCATTTGCCACTTCAGAAATCAGGTTCTTTAACCCCAAAGCTGGTCTGGAAGATGCCCGCCTGCCTCTAAAGCAGAGCATTGCAGGCAGGCGGCACGCCAGGGCTGCGCCAGGGACTGCCTGTCTGCCCCGGCCGGCAGCGAGCCCCGGCCACCATGGACCAGGCTGCAGCCACCCAGAGGTGGGCTCCAACTTTTGGAGATGGCACTGACTGAGCTCATTTTTAAGGAGTTTGCTTTTTAGAATAATGCAGTTCGGGTTGGGGTACGAACCAGCAGCTGGCATGAGATACATACAGGGTTTAATCTGATTCACCAATTATTTTGCGGTTCGGATTTTGCAAGGGGCATCCAGCCCTTGAGACGGATATCCCTGTGTCAGAAAAATGGAAATCAATAAATCTATTCAGAAAAACATAATTTCATTTTCCTTCTTAACCAGAAATTGAGATACACACATTTCTCCCTTCCCAGTCCTCCCTGACTTAAATATATCCTGTGTTATATAAGTAATTGTTTTGAACCCACTCTAGGACACAGTCAGAGACATGACTCCAATAACACATTATCAGTAAAACAAAGCAAAACAGTTTCATGTCCCTGCTGGGTTTGTATATACACTCTTAAATGAGCAGATTCTCTCATTATTCACCCTGATCTGGTCATTGTATGCTTAGTCACAGCTGTCACAACAGGTGCTCGAGCATCCTCCCCCTTCATGGCGCTGTGTTTTCTCTATAGTTTGTTGTCAAATTCCTCTGCTGCCTTTCTCTGGTGACTTTGCTGTTCCATCTCTGGCTCTTCCCAGTCTCAACTTCATAATTACTTCCGAAATCATCCAGGGCTGCCTGACTCTGCATGCGGCAACCCTTTATCTTAAGCATCAGTTCTTCTTTACAAGTTGATGTTCTTCATCCCATCACATGAAACCAGTTTATCCATCATCTTTGGCCATGTTTTTCTTGCCGGGACCTGTCTCCATCTTTCTTGATACCTCCAGTGACCACTTCTCCTAACAGCAATACGCAACATTGTGTTGCGGAATATGCTTTGGAACTGTGAACCATTTAGAGGCTGATTCCTCTACTAGAACGGATTATCTCTCCCTATGCCAAATGACATCAGGAGTCTCCAGTGAGTTGAGGATTTCCAGATGGGATCTTGCTCAACGTTACATCTAACATGAAAATTCTTTGAAATTAACATTTATGCCCCGAAATATCATCTCGTCACTCTTGTTTCTCTCTAAGGTCCTTCACCGGTGGTTTGGGGTTCCCAAAATTGAGTGAAGAACTGCTCTCCTCCTGTTCTACTCCTCTCACTGCAGATTTATACACTGCATTTTCCCACTGAGCTTAGCACTCATTGGGGACCTTTTACTGCTAAAAATCCTGTGAATTCTTAAATTATCAGCATGGTGCTACTGTGCACTAACAAAGTTTATCTGATACCACAGCATATCAAACATTTTTAGCTCTGTAACAAATGTTTTCTTAGCTGGAAGCCTCCTCTGATATTAAAGTACCTCCAAATAAAGAGACAATTTTATATGATATTTTTGCTATTGTCTTCAAGGAATATAGTGTAGATTGAGGGCAAAATATACACAACTCAACTTCTTTTATGTTTTGTAGACATCAGAATTTAGAGCCTGATTTCCAAAGTGCTATAATCCATCAGTCCCACTGAACTGCAAAGGCTGGTGAGGGAGAAACTAGACTGAAAGGCAGCTATGTAACCCGTACCAATCCCCTAAAGCACTGAAAAGATTGGGCCAAAACATTACGGTAAAAGCTTTCTATAATTTTACTTCAATAAAATTACAAAGGAACAAGGAAAATACACAGATTTTGATTCACAGAACAAACAGATTCAGTATGGTACTAATGCTATTTAGTTTGTTTTCTCCCCAAAACCCCATAGTTAGGGGTTAAGACATGCATCTATAGCTCAGGTTTCATCCATTTGGGATCTTTTTTTTCCTAACACCTTTACAGTGCTGCCTTCCCTGTCCTACAATGCAGTGTAACATCCCTACAGCCATTACAACTGCTTGCAGTGGGGAACAAAGTATTGCAAAGACCTTTAATGCATTGACACCATTTTTAATGCAATTTATTAGCTGAAAAACAAGATCAGAGGCAGTGTTATGTATTCATCCAGATTTCTGTTGGTCATCTACACTTTAAAGAATTCATCCTCTATATTATTACAGTTTACAGGTCTCTGGAATTATTAATTATCATGTTGAGGTAAATGCACTTAAATTCTTGCTGCCTTAAAACTGAGTAGATAATTCATTCCTCTTAGTCTCTCTCTTTTCCTAGATTACTTTAAAGATGAAGTAATTATTGCTGGTGTGTGTGGCTTGACCCATCCCAGGATAGGAAATCTCCCAGGGTTGCATTTGAGTACTTGCTAAACTAGGATGGGAGCAGCTCCTCTGCTCTGCTGCGGTGCAAGTCTGCCCGAATGCAGGCACATACTGATCTTAAAGAAAACATAAATCTACAATAGGTACGAGGAAATTAATAGAGGTGAACAGTGATTCGGTGGGGAACAAACCAGAACTGAAAGCTGGTGCACTGCAAAACCAGCAGTGTGAAGAATGTGAAGGAAATGAGCTTAGCCACAACTTTTAAAAAAAAAAAAAAAAATTGTTCTCATTGCTTTAATTTATGGCTTTACTTAACTTACTTTCTCCGAAAATCATTGGCCAAAATAAAAGAAACCTCGATTACTGCCTGCCATGCTGCAGCTGAATGGCAGGCATCACTTCCCCAAAGGTAATGGGATGCAATCACTCCCATGGGGCAGAGAGCCGGAGTTTTGAACCCACTCTCAGTTTCACACGGCATTTCTATAGCTGTAAAAGCTCCGTGTTCCATATTATTAACCTCTTTCTATTCAAGGATCCAGAAAAGGTGGCTGTGTCAGCTACCCAACCTGAAGTTCAAGACCTTTATGGGTAAGGTGACATTTTAGAACATAATAACTACACAAAATCCTTATCAAAGATTGTCAGAGAGTTGGAATTACCAGTGGTTATCAGTCAATAATTGTTAGAGTAACTGATGGGTAAGCGGTAACCCTTCACATGCAATTCTTCTGTGGGAATGAGAAAAGCAGCTGGAAGGAATTCATAACAAGAACCTCACAGAGCTCAGAGAAATGTGATGTATAAACAGATTATTATTTCCTGTGGATATTGATGATAAATGAACTGGATTTGGTATGTCTGGGAAATATCACCACACTCTAAGCCATCTGAACTCCCCATGGCTCAAGGTAAAAACCTCTCCTGTAACTTCTGAGAACTCGGCATAAAGCAAGCACTAAATATCTGGGTCACTAGAAATACAAAAGTTGAACATTCCTCTCTTGAACGTTTTTCATTTAATTAATCTTTCCTGCGGGTTTTCAGTGTAGCGAGCCATTGATTATCGCAAGGAGCGCTTTATAGGGTAAATTAATTCATATAAGAGAAACGGGAAGAAATGGTAAGTAGCTGAATAAATAAATAAAATACAAAGTGTGCTGGTTATCTGGTTGCGTGTCAGCCTCAGGGGACTCCCATATCTCTAAAACCTAGTGAACACCACCAATACCCACGCTCCTCTTTCCTCAGCTTTACCTACACCAGCAGCTTTTATAAAATATGAAAAACTCCCATAGAAAAAGCAAAAAATAACCGAACTCTGCTCTCCTGTCAGAAATTAGATAACCTATAACAAGATGCTAGCTAATTACATGAGAAAATATATGCAAAAAATGGCTTTTCCATTTAATTTAGGAAAAAAAAAAAAAAAAGCCTATTCAGTGCATGGTCATTCAGTTCAGTGTAATAAGCAGCATTTCTAAAAAAGAAAACAAAGCAGAAAGAGTAGAATGCCTATGTTTACGGTTAAAAAGAGAAAAGGCTGAATTTTGGAGAAGCCGGTTGTATCTGTGAAATTAATCTTAAAATACTATTATGGGCGTGGGCCGGGTCTAAAGATATTACCAGGCTTTTCGCAGCTTTTCCAGGAAGATTGAATGCTAATGAAAAAGACATTGAACCAAGAAACATGCTCAATGCAAAGATGAAAAAAAGGAGCCACCTTCCTCCTTGGCACATCTCTGGTTCTTCTTTAGCTTAAGTCGTATCAGATATACATGAGTATCTTTATACAGAACGTGGTTTACCAAGTCAGTCAGCAAAGAGTAAGTTGACAGCTGGCCTTCAAGAATTACACACAGGGGAAAACTACACTAAAGAAACAATATAATTCCTCATAACCTTACCTCGAGACCAGTCACAGTGCAATCTAGCCGGGATTGCAAGAGGTTTTACACCACCAAAAGTATTTAGGAGATGGCAAGGTTATGGTCTGTGAAGATCCCAGACTGCCTGCAGTGTTAAACGGTAGAAATGCAGAGTAAACGTCGCCTTGTATCCTGACTGTACGTGGAGCTCCAGCATCCGTGCATATCTTAGCTCCTTTGGTGGTGTTCGACGTTGAGCAGGGGTCCCATCACGCTGTGAGGGTATTTATTTGCATGGGTCTCATTTCACCTCTGCGAGACATGCCCTTTACTGTCCACAGCCTCGGAAACTGAATTTTAGATGTTGGCCAGAAACATGCCATGAACTTCCAAGCAAGGAAAGGTAACAACCACCTCAGTTTGAAAATATATATTTCTTCCGTTCATACCAAGGAGAAAGAGGGGAAAAAAAAAAAAAAAAAAAAAAAAAAAAAAAAAAAAAAAAAAAAAAAAAGTATATTTTTATGCAGGAAATTATTCATAGAAATCACAATCGAAGCAGGGAGAAATGCTAAATTCAAGAAATAAATTAGTCATTTATAATATGCACTCAGATCTAGCCTGAAATGTGCTATTAACTCATTTTACACTGCAAACCTCTAGGGGCAAGAGCCACATCTTTCACTACAGAACTTGTACCGTCAAATTAAAGCACATTAATGGTACGCACCAAGCACTAGCACTGTGAGGTGGCCTTGCCGAGCCAACTCCGAGCCCATGGCACTGATGCTCCTGCATAGAATAATTTCTTTTTGTGCGAGATCCTTCTCACAGTAACGAACAGTGACCAGGCTAAAGCTGAATTAAAAACCCCAATTTGAAATACGGCGTTTAAAAAGTAGCAAAGAGTCCTTTCCCTCCCTGGAGATCACTGGTTTCCCAAACAAACGGATGGATTATAACAAGCCATTGTGCATTATTTTCTGTTTGTCAGTGACCTCGTTCCCATGCTGTCTGTGATACTGAAATGGGAAACTAAAGCTTGAGGGGTAGATCTTCAGCTGGAGCAATTCAGCCCAGCTTGCCGTGTCAATACACAGCAGGCGGAGAGCATCCCCCAGTCCGCACAAAACTAAGAAAGTCTCATGTCTTGGCTTGAATGAAATGAGAAGGAAAGGTGCCTTCCCAACGTCAACAAACAGGTGAGTAGGAACATATTTACAAGCCGGAATTTTGGGGGGTGACTTCAATGACAGAAATGTGTGTGTTTGGCAGCTCACAAAGCTGGGGTGCATTTCTGAGACGATTGCACAGATTTTTCATTTTTGACCTGGGACTGATTGCGTGATGAAGTTTAAATGGCTGTTGACATAGGGCTTTTTTTTTTTTTTCCCCCGATTTCTTTGATTATTACAGTTAATACAAGCATGCCGTGAGAATATTCACAAAAAGAGCTGCATTCTGCCTTATTATTAGCTTGGTAAAATATTATTTTCTTAAAATTGCATATGTTGCACACTGATGATCCTTGCCATGCCTTACAAATAATGCATTTATACATCATTTAAATCACACGTTATAATTTATAGGTTAGTTATTTTATTTTGGTGTCAATCAAAAGCGGAAGCTGTATGAAAGAGCTTAGATTAAGAGAAAGGTTTTTCAAGGTAAGCTTTAATAAACTAATGATGATATTATAAGAGCTATCACAGAAAAACCTGCTATCTAATAATAAGCTTGTTCCTGTTTATTCAAATGTTCCGCCTTGAGCTTGTTTGTAAAAAGTTAATAATTACAGCATAGTTAAACATGTAAATAGGTGAGTCTGCGCTGGATAAAACCTCTGACACTGAGCTGCAGCTCTACCTAATCAGTGAAGAGTGGATATTGAGATTTCAGCCTTTTTTTATTGCAGCATACAACATCGTTCTGAAGAGGTATTTGATGTTTTGCCCAGATAACTCCTGTAGGATTGGCAGGGTGACGACGACAAACACCCAAACCCCGTCCCCAGCACAGCCACAGGGATGGTTTTGCAACGGCGCTGCCTTCGCAGGCACTTCAGTACTGATGTTGCTGGGTCAGCACAGACAGCGGCACACACGGCAGCAGAGCAGGAAAGCAGAAAATCGCTGTAATTTCCTCCTCCCAGGTCTGTCTTGCCCTTAACCCCACCAGGCTGGAAGCTCCAGTGGCTTCCAGTGGTCCCCAGAACACACACATGGGATGGTGGCGGTCCTGCTAGGCAGCCACCTACTCTCTTGTCATCCACAAGCTAAAATACGTTCAAAACTTTTTTTAATTAAACATTTTTATTTACATTTCCTTTTCCTGTATTTGTCACTGAGATCCTACCAAACCTCATAAGGTGAGAAACGAGCTGCTGTCAAGCTGCTATCTTGTCCCCATAAAAAAAAAATAAAAATAGTTATTCTTGAGGAACTAACTCTCCCAACATCATGAACCCCAAAATATACCCATGTGCTCCGACCCCAGGGGAGCACAGCTCCGCCTGAAAGCCCCCCAGCAGAGACTGGGACAAAGCTCACGTCCCCGGCACCCGGAGAAACGTCGCACACACGCAACAGCTACTCTCCACTTGCTGCCCACGCCACGGTGGTGGAACGCTGACACTACTCACGGCTCCCTCGCACGTGGCAGACCTCTGGCAGCTGCTGATAAATGTGGTTGCAGGATGGGCTGTGTTAGATCACAGATATTTGCGCTTGTAAAACCGCCTCCTGCTGTGACCCATCTCACCACAGCCATATGGAGGGGTAGGGGGGGCACTGGCGGTTACACGTGCAGGTGGCCCCACGGTCGGATTCGGCAGCAGCGCTGCCCTCCACGCTGCGTAGATACCCCCCCCACATAAATCCTGCACCACCACCCATCTATCTCCTCAGCGACCTGGGGGCCGTCCAGCTGGACCAGGGGCACAGAGCAGCCACCTCTTGGCATTGCGGTGGTGGGCGACGGCAGCAGCACAGGATGCTAAAAGCTCTCCGTGGGAAAGGGATGCTCGCAGGGCAATGCAAGGCACCAGCTCAAATCATCTCCAGCCCTGAACGAGCCCTGGTCTTTCCACCACCCTTAGACAAAGCACAGGGGAAAGAGTTCACCTCGCCTGACATCAGACTTTCTGCATAGAGAGACCCAGATGCTCAGAAAGCAAACTTTCCTCTTACAAAGAAGAAAACCCCTCTCACACCAACCCCTTCCAGCGTTTTTGCTGCCTAGAGCAAATCGTTGCCTCTTTTCTGTCGAAAGGAGCAGCTTAGTCTATATGATTTAGAAATATCATTTGCCTTCTTCCCCACAGATGGCAAACTCTTCGGTTTCTGCCACCACTAAACATACAAATAAATCATCAAGATATGATCTGCTAACATATTCAAAATGATGTTTGGCCTGAATTTTTTTTTTTTTTTTTTTTAGCTTCAAACATCAATTTCATTTGGTAATGAATACATGCTTCATCTCATAACATTTCATTTTTTATACATTTAGCAAAATTGCTTAACTGATACATTTTTATTTTTTTCCCAAACAGTCTTATTTCTACCCTAAAAACACGCAAATCAAAGACTGGCATACTTACATAAATGTGCAGAAATCCCTACTGTGGGTGTCATCGCTAAATTATAAAATATTCATAATATCTACATCTTTTTTACAAAATTAATTTGGTATCCCAACTTTTTTTTTTTTCTTTTTTTTAAATGAAAAATCACGTTAAGATACCCAGATAGAATTTTACAGGCCTCTCTGTGCTCTTTCCACCTTTAGGTGCTCCCCTCTCCGAAGGACAGCCTCCCCAGCCCTCACCCACGTGCTCCGCACACCGGCAGCCTTATCGGAAACACCGGCGAGGCACGACCAGTCCTCATTTCCCAAGCTTAATGCCCTTCGCAATTCTTGTCTGAGCAGTTGTTCGCTGAAGACAAGAAGACTTATTTCTATTCATTCCCTGCATAATCCACCTTATGAATTTACACCTCACCTACCCGCACATTCAAGGACCCAGAAATACAAAATATTTCCCACTGTGTTTTAAACCCACATCCTCCTGGATACAAGATAAGAGCTTAACAGCTTTGACACTGCTCTGTTTTCATATTCATGCATAAGTTATGGATACAGCAACAGATCAGCACTTCTTTGTGCTTCTCATTGGCTCTGGTTCGCTGCCTTAAACTGTCTGAGTCAAGGCCACGTTTTAATGCCATAGACGCTCTATTCAAATACCAGTATGACCACATTTTAAAAGCCACCCTGTACCACTTCATTGCCGCAGATGTCCTTTACATCTGGCAAGGGCCGTTTCTCTGCATGTCAACAGTAATTCAGTTTAACAGCTGTCTCTTTTGACAAGCTTAGTGTCAGACTCTAAAATGACAGGGTGACAGTTTTCCTTTTCTTTAACAGAACATAGTGCAAATTAACCATTTGAATGCAGGATCACTGAACGCCTCCCGAATACAGTTTTCAGAGTCAACTGAATAGGATTTAGGAATTGTTGGTATTAACAACCAAAGCTGAAAACCTGTAGGGTCTGACAAACCAAGGCACTTCGGCTGGAATTGAGATTCTTACCTGAGATCTAAGTGTTCGACACCCAGAAAACCTTAAATTGAGTTGAAATAGATGTCGGAGGTAAACACTGGGAATTTGCAAACTGGTATGATGAGTACTTTTCCCACATTGCGTAAATACATAGGAGAATTTTCTGTATATTTAGTTAAAGTGCTTGTTAATACCGCAGCTGACGGTACCGTGCGTATCAGCTTTCAGATGGCACGCTGTACACACACATTTCCCACAAACGCCAGACATACAAAAGCACCTCAGCATCATTTCTCTAGGACTAAAACTACGCCTGAGATAATACTGTACATCTTAATGATTGAAACCTTTAGCATGGAAACCAGCCCGTGGACAGTAACAAAGTGCCACCGTGATTTATGAACAACCAGTAAATGCTACAAAGACACCGCTGTAATCTGGTGCAAGAGTGAGCTTTATGAGGCTGGCTGTATTAGGCTCACATAAAAGCGAATTAAAAAAAATATAAACATTACACTACACATATTTAAACCGCATACTGATGTAAGTTGTACGGTGAGACACTGCGTTGTGTTCATGTTATGCCACGGCTTTCACAATGAGGAGGAAGGATAACTCCCTGATTCGGTTCTTTTATTGAAACCAACGACAAACCTCAAAGTAACTGCAGTGGGACTAGACTCCAGGTCCTTATTTTAAGGAACTGGGAAAACCTCGCTGCTATTTGTTCCTGGGCAAGCAGTTACACCTAAAGCACTACAAAAAAACTTTGGGTTGAAAAGATGGTACTGGGAGCGTAACATTTAAGTGCCTTTAGTAAAAGCTTTTGTTTGCTTATTTATACGTTGCTGTAAGTATTTGTACGTGCTGCCCTTTGGCACAACATCTGGGCATATCACCATCTCTAAAAGCCGTGCCCATTTATATGAGCTGAAATGGACATTTCCCATTTCTCAGTCTCATGATACAGCCAAGTTCTTCCTCTTTTATTCAGCTCTTTTTACCACAGAACCGGTCATGACCTGCAGACGGAGTCACTTATTCTCAACCACTCTATAGCCAGGTCTCTCATACAGTAAAACCTGCATGTCCCTGCTCTGCTGACGGCGTTGACCTCCCCAGTGACTCCTTTCTTACCGACATACCCTGTCTGTTTGTTTCCACAGCCCGGGAATTCGTACTTTCACAGCCAGAGGTGAGCCTCTGTAAAGGGAACATATTGCTAGTATTTTATTAATATATCATGAAGCTAAGTCAGCTGCAAACACATATTTTTAGCGCAACATCAGCCCCATGGGAGTGCGCAGGTTGCTGGGTTTGGAGGGGTAGGCTGTTACTAGTATCGCACATTTATAGCTCAGCTACACAAGGCATATATAACCATTTAAAATACTTAACCTCCCTAAAATCTATCACATGCCTGAAACACTAATAATTCTATAACTTAAGCTAAACAGAGTACTATTCAGCTGTAAATTTTATGGCTACTCTCTCCACCTCTTATGAAGTGTGAAAAGAGGCTTCATATCTGTCAGTCTTTTCTCAGAAATGACTTTCGCTGATTACTTAAACTTTCGTTAAATAAGCTTTCCACAAGCTGTAAAAACAGAACACAGTAGGGAAAAAATTGGCTCTCTTTTAAAAGTGCTGTAAAGTCTCTTTTTGAATGAGTAATTAGAAATGTGTAAACTCTTTTATGGATATGTGAGAAGCACACACAAAAAATTTGACATTCCATGCAAGTATTTCTGTGTGCTATCAAATTTCATTGTATTTTGCAGAGACCAAAACTATACAGACCCAAAATACACATACATTAGTGGACATGGGTTATTTGCCAAGAAGGAATTTACATACAGTACAAGTAAAACATCCTAATTTAAATCTACGACAATGGATAGTCACATTCTTAAAGAGAAATCAGAGTTGTTTGTCTTTCCGCTCATATTTATACAGATTGCAAAGCTGTTGACAGAGCACGATTTGAGCTGGGCCTTTCCAACTGCTTACTGTTATTTTTATTACCACGTTCAGCTATCTTTTCCACATCAAGAATTGAGCTTAGATGAAGATGTTCTGATTCCCCGAACCCGTACACGAACACAAAGAGACACCGTGTGACCCAGCAGCTGGGCAGGGGGTGGGCAGAGAGGAAACCCGAATCCCACTTCTGGCCCTCATTCCCTTGAAAACTCACCAAAACCTTTAGTTAAACCAACGTACTTTTCCATCTTCCTTTCACACACACACACACACACACACACACACACACACACACACAAGCACTCCATCCCCAAACCAGATGCTCTGCAACCTCCTTGTACCGTCATTGCTTTGGGTCCCTCTCCCTCCCCTAAACTCATGTTATTTGCGCCGAAGACTTGCTTTGGCTTCGAACCTCGTGATCAGCTCCACGGCAGGGGGACAAGTATCTTCATCTAAAAGTAAGTGAAAGAAACCTAGAGACAAGGGGAGATGGGTGCTACCCCTGCGTGATTTCCCACCTCCCTGGGAGAGGGGACAGGGCATCTGGGGGACACCGAGATGGAGAGCCTCCCCCCTCCAAACTGGTAGGATGTTTGCTCGAAAAGCTGGTGGATGTCACGCTGTGTACACGTACTGTGCACTATAAATAGTAATGTCTTCTATGCTGCTCTCCATGGAAAAATCTGCAGGAGGGGAAATAGTCTCAAATCTGTGTAGTTTTCAAGCCAAAGAGAGCCAGCCTCATTCTCTCCTCGGTGGGGAGGCTGTAGGTGGGGGGTATGCCCCTTCAACCCCACAGAGTCAGAGGAACAGAGGAAAAAACAGGTCCCAGCTAATGAATCTGGGGGTGAAGAGTTGCCCCCCCCCCCATCCCCTTCCCAACCTCCCTGTCCCCCAGCAGGTCCCGCAGCCGTTCGCCTTCCCTGCCACGAGCAAACCCAGCCCCTCTCTGAGGAAGATGCGTCGTTATGCAGGTGGCATCTACTGCCACCCAGCTCCTCGCCCCCCCAAGACATCCCCATCGGAGGGGAGCACACCCCAAAGAGCAGCTGCTGCCAGACACTGCTCCCCCGCCGAACCCCGTGGATTTCCAGCACAGCAATGGTGCTGAGGACTCCCGAGGAGAGCAGAGAGCACCGCGCTGTGCTCTCCCTTCTCCCAGTAAAGATATCAGTGTCACTATTTTAATTTTTTTTTTTTTTTTTTAAGCAAAGTTCAATAGTCCTGTAGGCAGCAGAGCAATGCCACCACCCCTGCTCCCCACGATGCTGCTCCGAGCAAGTTCTCTGGCAAAGCATTCACAGGAGCAATTTGGTGCCAAGTCTGTTATAAAACCAACCACGGCGCTAATGTTTTCGAGTAGAGGAACAAAAGTGCGAGAGAGGGAAAAGCTTCACACATCTTTAGTGTGGAGAATGTATTTAGTACTCCCAGAAGCTATTAGATGAGGTGATACAGGCAATTTATTGTTTTGTCAATACCTTTTATTTTGATTTAATAACTTAGAAAACCTATGGTCTATCTGTAGCGCAGCCTCAACTTTCTTCACACAACCCCACTTAACTTTCAAACACTTTAACTTTCAGGTCAAATCTCTGTCATATTGATAAATGGGTCTATTTAAATTTTTATCACTGAAGAATTCTCCCTGGTGTCTTTTTCACTATCAGATTTCATGCACAAAATAACAGGATACTTATTATTTTTTGTTATCCACACACGCAAACACAGAGGGGAAAAAAAAAAAAAAAAAAGAAACGTCGGTAATTTGTCTGCAGCAGTATCATTCCTACAGACATTTCATATGGAGAGAGGTACAATATATCCAGGAATAAGGTGTAAAAACACAAGACAGAAATCCTGCTATGGGATATATACACTAACTGCAGTCCACCCCTGTGCTAACAAGTAAACAAGTCAAAGTATTTTACACTCACCCTCACGAGGCATAACTATTCACGATGTAGAGGCCCCAAGTGAAGTTTAATCTTATTTGGCTATCTGACTATTGCTTCATTAAGCAAACTAAGAAAAACTGCTGCAAAGTCAACAAATTTTTAGATCTTATTGTAAATAATCACCTGGTTTTCTTGCCAATAATCAGGACAGAAAATATAATCCTTATAGCCCTAAGTACGCGATATATGCTTAACCTTTACTTTAAACCGGTATTAAATGCTGAACGCTGCGGCTACCGTAAAGATAGTAAAAACAGATACTGCAGGAATAAAACTGTTTAATGACAAGTTACAAAGAGTTCTACTGAAAGAAAAGCAAGAGCAAGAAAGGTTAAATAAACAGAAACCACAGTGTTTCCCATCTTTCTTACATTAACCTCCAATAACTATTAAGTAACAATTCTGCTATATAGGAGTTGATTTCCCAGATCTGTGCATTAAATATTTACTTCTAACTATAAACTTACGAGACCCAAACAAAAACTGATTTGCATTATTAATGATGCAAGAAATGTGATGCTCAGTCCCTTAAGATTCATAATAAAGAAGAAAATGTTAGAGATTTACTTTCTTTTTCATTTTAAAAGGCAGGTTAAAACGATAAAACTTATTTAATTAACAGAGACTCTATTTATGAATTAGTTGTTTCTGCCAGCAAGAATGTTTTAAAAAAAAAAAAGAAAAAAAACTGTCTGAAATGAGGCTGAGACTACAAAGAGTCCATTTTCAGCTTGGGAGTCTCAAGGGAAAAATCAAAGGGTTTCTTTCTTTCAACAGTTTGGGTGAGATGATATTTTGAGATGTTGACAGCTGCCAAACTGCAGAACCAGTGAAGAACTACCAAACTGAAATCGTTTTTATCTTTTTGAATTTTTCCTCAATGTTCAGTCCAACTTCCTTTTACAGACTGAAATTTCTACTTGGTTAAAATGTTTTCCCTCTCTTTCAATGCTTCCGTCTAGTGCTTTGGGCCAAAAATGAACTCCCTTTCTTCTAAATTAACCATAAATAATAGAAAGCCATTATTACTACCTATTATTAGTGTTTCTACTATAGTAATGTATTAATTGCCACCCTTTTCTTCCTTCTTGTGCGCTCAGTGTGGAACCAAATTTCAATGGTTAATCATCTCTATCACACTGACTGTTCTCACTATGTTTACTTACAAGATGTTAGTGAAACAGAACAGTCTTTGCTCTAGTAAACAAAGTAGAATTAAAAGTCAACATTTAAAAATTGTTTTCTACTTTTCTGACAGAAGCTATTTAGAATATTCAAAACAAGCCAGCCTTTAGTAAATAATAATAATAATAATAATAATAATAACACTATTAATAATAATAATAATAATAATAACAACAACAACGCTCTCCATATGGCTCATACCATTCTTCATTTTCCATTTTCTTGCTAAATCCTGTCTCCACTGCTAAGGCCATCCCTCTTTTTCTAACTCCTTCATCTCTATTGGTCCCATGACCAACCTTGTGGTGGCTTCTCATCTGCTTCAGACATCTGCCCCACGCTCCCTCTTAAAGCCTCTTCCCCTGCAGACAATCAGCCCACGTGTTTCTGTCTTCATCACATATTCATTAACCAAAACAAAGTCGAACAAACCCTTTCCTCTCATTGTTCAAGCTGTCAGGCTCAGCAACAGCCTCCCATTTGGCTTCCTCTTATCCACTTCTGTCTTCTTCCCAGCCTCATGTCTTCTCTCCTGGTGTCACATCTGTGTCTTGAAGAAGACTTCTTTAACCTTCCTCCAAGCAACCATCGCTTTCTAAACGTGTCCTTTAAGAGTCTGACCCAGGCATTCCTCCGTCCCATCCCCCGCTTGCCCCCTGTGCACTCTCTCTTGCCTGAGCTCTGGTGGTACCCGTCTCCTTCTGGTTCTCTCCTACCAAAACCAGCTCACGCAACACCAGACTAAGGAAAACCAAGAGTCACCCTCCGGCAGGGGAAGAGCAGAGCCCTGCTGGGGGCGTGAGTCTCCAGTAGCAGATCCAGTTTCTGAGGTATTTTTGCCATTACAGCACTGAGCATGAATGAGCATCTTCTGAGCCTGTGACCCTCAGCACCGTAACACAGAGGACCTCGTGGATTCCTGTTACAAGGCACCTCGGCACTCTGCTTCATGAGATCTGACGCAAATACTATTTGGAAATAGCAAGACTGACTTCTGCTGGCCCAAACTCCTCAGAGCTTGGATTAATTGCACTTTGGGGTGCTTTTTGGTAAAAAAAAAAAAAAAAAAAAAAAAAAAAAAAAAAAAAAAAAATCAAACTTTATGTTTAATTTAAAAATAATTCAAGAACAGAGGTTCAAATATCAGCCACTACAAGACATTGAATAAAAATAAATTTTCTCATGAGTTATCATGAGAGTTTAATACCCAGCAAAGATAATGATGTGAGAGAGATTATAATATCCCCAAATATGCTGACCTCTTATCAGTGATCCAAGGACTAACTCATGGTTACATGATGAATTAGAATGGATTAATATAATTTTTTTTTTTTTTTTTTAGGTTTGTAATTGCAGAAGGCAGCACGTAACTGTTTTGGGAGAGCTCCTGTCAACACTGAAAGAAAAAAATCTAAAATTCTCTATTTTCAAGGAGACCTATCCATACCCTTAAGCTCCTAGACTAGCAAGTCACAATATTACAAAGACTTCCTCACCTCTGAAACGAAGGCAGATATCTATACGCCCATTACTAACTCAATACTTTTAGGATCAATAAAACACATGAAGACTCTAGTAAACACGGATCTAGCTGGACAATCCACACAAGCGAAGCGGCTGTCCAGGGGAGAGCACAGCCTCGCCCTCCCCACTCACTCATTGATTAATATTTTCACTACCCTCAGAGGGTGCCCCTCTGCTAGCACAGACCTGAAGCAGAGCACGCCTCCTGCAGCCTCTCCCCGGGGCTGGGAGAAGCATCGCAGCGCCCAGCAGCAGGGCAGGTCATGGCCATCGGGTCCCAGCGATGCTGCTCCCCCAGGACCAACCCTCAGCATCAACAGGAGCCAAACGCGAGCTGCATTTGCCTCCCGTTATTCCCCTGGTCTAACTCTAGAGGTTTACATTTGAAAATAGTATCTGTCACCCCCACAAACCAGGTATTTTTCTTTTCTGTTTGAACCTGAATGAAAAACCTCCAAATCCCCAGGTGTCTGACATCAAAGCGTGGTAGAAGGAAACTATTGGGATGGTGTTCTGACATTAACACGGCACTAGAAAGGAAGAGCAGATGGGCAATGAGGAAGCAAATCCTGTTGAAATATGATTAAGTGACACTGAAGATAAGGAAAACCATGAAAACTAAAGGGCAGGTAAGGGGATTTTAAGTGCAATATAAAAGGGGATTTGCGGCACATGTAATTCTTCCTCTAAATGTTGATTAAACATAAATTGTTTTTTTGACTCTCAATTATAGTTACGGATCATTTCGGTTCTGTCGGCGCTCTCTGCATGCGTCAGTGAAAGCTGAAGGTGCTTGGCACTTTGGTATCTACCGTACGTTTACGTTTTATTCCCGCTCACTAAGTACATTTACAACTAAAGATGAAAAAGGAGGCATAAAGAGGAGAATATGCCATAAAATATCTCCAGCATTCTGAGGAAAAAAAGCTCATGATTTTCCAGAAGGTGATGGTTTCATTGCAACCATGCTCCGAACCAAGCTTTATCAATCGCCTTTTATGACTAGGCAAGCCTGGCTTCTGAGCGTGTTCTCTCTTACATGTCATTTGCCAAAGTAGAAAGTCTGTTCTAAGTATTATGGGATGGAGGACCTTGATTTTTTTTTTTTTTTTAATTATTTGTGCTGATGCAATCAGTTGCGTATTTCAATAAATTATTAATTGTGAGTGAATCACCATTCTTAGCATTAACAGAAATAGGTTTTTTTCTCACATCTCTGTACATGCCCACCTCCACCAAACCCAGCCCTCACTATGCCACTTTTCTTTGAAGCTCATTTGCAGAGCCAAGCAGACTCGAACAACCAGCCCTCCCGTTTCCCAGTGGGACAACCTGCACAAGAGGTGGCCTTTCGAAGTGTTACATCTCGTCATTTCTATTCTTTTCTCTGCCTCCCGGAGAAGAAGATTTAATTCAGTCGTTAAATTCAACAGGATGCCTGGTGGAGGCGGAAGACAGGGAGGGAGTGAGGGATGGATGAAGAGAGGGAGGAAATACTTCATGTCTCTTTTTGGGCCAATCCCACACATTTTACTGAACTTTTCAACAATCATAAATACGAAGGGTTCCTCAAACACCTCTCCAAGCTGCACTGCTCACTCTGCTCCAGCACAAACTTGGGGTAGAAGGGGAGAAGGAAAGGCAGGTGCGTGCAGACAGGGCTGTTTGCCCCAGCATTTTGGAAAAGGAGACCTCCATTCCAACCCTGCAAAGCCTGACATTATGCTCAGATAAATACTTACCATTCTCTGGTTATCAAATCTGCATTTAGCATTCCTTTGCATGGGAAACCCTTACTCATGCCTGTGGCTGGGATTGGGCACGTGCGATGTGTGCTCATCTAGTATTGCTTTTGGCCAGTTAGAAAATTCATAAAATCTGCCACAGGTTTAAAACATAATTTAAACCTGCCAAGTCTCATAACTTCCAAGAAGGCAAATTTACCATAAAGAGAATGGTTTCCACTTACTAGATTTTATATTCAGATCTCTGGCACACAGGCTTGCCACCAAAGAAGTCTTTAATGCGACGGAAGCCTTCATGTTCTCTGCGGTTAGATTTAATGTGATAATGAATATTCCAGTGTCAGCTCCAGGTAAACTGATGGGGTTTCACCTCAGATTCCCTCCTTCCTCACGCAGGCACACGCTTGCTGAGCGGTAAATAATTTAGCAGCACCAGCAGAAGGACACCTGAGATGTGTTCAAAACGCAGGCGAAGCTGCCTCGCTCGTGTACTGCCCCGTGTCCCTGCTCTTGTGAACAGCAGCGGCGGCGCAGCAAGGAGAGTAAAGGCTTTGTTTCCTATTTATATCTGCCCCCTGCCACCGAAAGCACGTGGGAAAAATACAAGGCTTCAGCAAGCTGCTTGGGGCAAAATCCCCACCGGGTGCAGCACGGTCACCCCTGAAGGTCCCGCTGGGCTCACCACAGCCTGACTGGTTCTGGTGGGACACCAAAGGTCTGGGCAAGGGAGCTCCATGCTGTTGTCCCAGACTGGCGCCAGAGCAGCGAGGAATCCACGTCCCCTAACTGGCAGCCTTTATTTTTATTATAATTTGCAGAACTACAGATGATATTCCACATTCGTTTGAGAGTCTCTCTGCAGTTTGCAAACATTTAACCGCCCCACATGAGGCGAATTCTTTCATGCTCATCTTACGGACGTGGAACGCGGCTGAATTAGTATTGCTGCGAAAACCTTCGCTGCCAGATTTCTCCGCCTGTGTCACCATATTTTACCCTCATTACCTATCTAGGGCTGCCTGGGGGAGCAGCTTTCCAACCTAATTTTTTAGGGATCTGCTGTTTCTTTGAGCTTTTCACTTATTTTGCCGTTATTGGCTGATGTTTTTCCTCTCCTTCTTTTTGCCAGTTTCAAGTTTCTGCTCTGACACCAAATGCTTTCCTCTTTTTCTACCGCTGTTAACACTAGGCAGATCAAACAAACACAAAAGTGTTTTCTCAAAAAATAATCATTAAGCATATCATGTAGTTTAGTTCAAGTGACAGCTGAATATTTGTTTCATTAATAAGTAATTAGTAATTAATTCATGGAGTCATTTCTAAAAGAACATTGTGATGTTTCCATGGTTTTGAAGTGGCAAAACACCAGTCATTTTTTGACAAAATTTCAGTACAAATTGCTCATATGCATCCACTGGAATAATCCAGCCTCTGAAGAGGAGTGTCCCTGTGACGTGGGGACATGGCTCCCATTAGCGTTAGTGACAAGGCACCTACATAAAATATGCAAATAGCTGCCGTATTTAGGATTCGAATTTCAGGTGCACGGGTGCTCACGCTGCTCCATTCAAATGATTAGCAACGATATTGCTATAGTGAAGGGTTTTCCCCATTTAAGGCCCATAAACAACTCTTTGCCATGCTGGAAGAATAACAAAATCTCCAATACAAATTGTTCAGTCGTTCTATGTTCAATCAAAAGGCTGAAAAAAGTGAATGATTGTTATCCTGCCACCTGAATCCGAAGATGCTCCAGCTCAAAGGGTCCTGAGGCTCTAAAACCATGCCAGGAGTTATGGGTCACGCCTCCACCAGCTGATCATCGCTCTTTGGGGTCCAAGGAGCTCCATCCTCAAGGCTATGAAGGTCACCTTCTGCCAGGGATGGAATAGGCACCGTTTTCACTGACATTTTATTAAGAATTAAATCACAGTTTACCATCTCTCACAATGTTTTGTTTTGTTTTGTTTGTTTGGGTTTTTTTAATTTACAAACTGGCATGATTTGGGAATAAATAACACTGAAAAGTGTCTTAAATCCTGGACACCAGCACCGCTTCCACTCTGAACCCCAGGACCTGCTACCTGGCCAGCAAAGACTAAGGACATTTCTACGTTACAGAAACAATTATAATTGTTGCCGTATCACCTTCTCAATAACCTTCCCCGAAAATTATAGGTTAGAGAGTTGTCTGTAATCATTAACTGACTGAAGGAGAGAGACACATTACCAAAGCAACAAACCTCTAATCAACAGAGTGGGAGCAGAGCAGTAGAGAAATGTAACCCCTCAAGAAGCAAGCTGCAATAGTTTGTTGTTTGGTTTGTTTTTTGGTTTTTGTGTTTTGTTTTTTTTTTTTTTTAAAAAAAAAAAAAGGTCTGGTTTGGTACATATAGTTAGCACCCCACAGTTGCAAAATTCAAATGCTGGGAAAAGTGAACATCATAAATTTGTGCCTACTTAGGAATGTAATTTGCTGGAATTGCACTTGTAGATGAAAGTGCTTACAGGTTTTCAGATTCAGCAGCAAGAGGACCAATTATATTAACAAACTGACCCAGCTCTAAAGTGACACAACAGAGAAAATAAATCAAATGTTTGGTTTCCAATTAAAAATGAAGAACAACAAAATTTTTTTTAAACTGAAAAAACGCCCAATTTCAAGCCATCCTATTTGAGATGAATACGTAGCTAGCTTGGTGTTGTCTGGAAAGCGAAGTTCTAGAACCTTTTATAAAAATCTTTAGCTGGAAGAGTTTTTTAATTTGTCAGAAAGATCAGGTAAAAATAAGATTTAAAAAAATTTTGCAATGCCATAATTTATAAGCTAAAACTTAATAAAGTTGGAGAAGAGGATCTGTAAATTATCTGGCAAGAAAATCTGGAAACAATCAGCTATTTTGTATCTTCCATCAATACACCATGCTTTGCTACACAATGATTTCCATGATAACATGCGACTTTGCCTTGAATGCAATTTGCAACCTATTAGCTTGATCCAGTTTCCACTGAAGTAAATTAAAAGATTACCACTGACTTCAATGAAAGCTGGATTAGACTCTGTTCACATTCACAGTGGGGAAAAAAAAAAAAAAAAAAAAAAAAAAAAAAAAAAAAAAAAAAAAAAAAGATTATTTATGCCAGAAATTCCAGTGTAAAAAGCAAAATTGGTGCAAATGTGTTGAAGAATTTGAAGAGTAAAATGAGCACAGAGGATATAAAATATGATTCCACTAAAAATTATAAGATTACTAATTACTCCGAATAGGCTTATAGAAATGCTATAGATGTAATTAAATGGCACAAATATACTTTGAAATCCAATTACAATGATTATACAGTTGCCTTAAGAGTTAAAATAAAATATGATACCAGATAAATGGGTATATTAGAAAGGCATTATTAGATTTTCTTGCATTTATCCACCACCAAGTGCCACCAACCCTTCAAGCTAGGGAGAAATAGAAGAAAACAGAGGATAAAGATTGAGTTTGCTTGATAAATGCAGTCAGGAACGACGGAGATATTTCTAATAGAAAAGATAAAAGGCGAGATACCAGCTACCAAAACATGACCTGCACAACAAATCAAAACACTGAGTCTTATTCATAGTCCTATGGTTCCACCAGAATTACCAACTTTTGTAAGAACCAGATCATGAAAGAAGTGAAACTTGAACAGGATTTACTGCAGAAAGTTGAAACATCCCAGAGAAAATGCAATATACCAATAAAAAGCCAATTATTACAACCATCAATATTCGGCAATGGAACACCAGAGGGAAGGATATGCAGATTCAATTAGGAAAAAATACAGTCATGTCAATCATTTGGCAGAAGAACATTACTTACGGGTAGGAAAAGGGACACTCACTTTATCTGTATGTTTAAATAATAATTTGATACTTTACCCATTATGTCAAAAAACTAACATTTGGAGGAAACAAATACATGCCCAGTGTCACAGCGAGTCACTTTCTGATTTAAAAGAAAAGTAAGTCATCCCTTGCTTTGCTTTCTCTTGTCATTGAAATTCACATTGACTTAAAAATATATATATATCTATAGTAGGTATCAGGTTTGGCCCAACTTCTGAAACCCGAGGGAAATATTCACCAATTGCCAGCAGCTTGCTTAAATCTCTTGCAACCTTACCTGGTTTTAAAATTCAGACATAAACCAGGCACAACTTGCATGGGGTTTTCTGTGAGAATTCCTCTCCTGTGAATTGGTAATTGGGGAGGTTCCCTGTTAATAAACACCTGGAGTTTATCCCTAGTTTGCATCCCAGGGAGAGGGCTTGTAAGGGTTTCAGTTTATGAGTCACAGAGACTGTATCTGCCCCTCCTACTTGGTCCATTAGCATAATAAAAAGAGGGGGGGAAAAAAGAACAAAAATACCCCTAAAAATAGTCTTTTCTTCTGCTTTTATTATAACACTATAAAGACAAACAGAAACATGCCTTGGCTAAGCCAGTCTCATAAATGTCTGAATTTTCCCATTATGGCCATGATTTCTAGAGGGAGATGAAATCTTTACCTCTCTCTAAATTGATGGGAGTCTCCCTCCTCCCTTCCGATGCCAGAATATGGAAGTAGAAGACTATCCCTCTGAAGGCTGTATTTTATAATACTCTGATGAGATGCCTTTTGATTTAGGGTTTGCATGAAGGAAGAAAAAAAAAAAATAAAAAAATCCATGTAGTCTGCCAGCTCATCTAACCCAACTTTAATCACTTACTGTGTAGACAGCTATAGCTGAGCTAGTCATCTAAATTCCCTTTAAAGTCAATGGTGAGAAATAGATGTTTTTAGGATGCAATTAATTGATTGGAAGGAAGAGGGATCTATCACATATGGAAAAGAATTGTGGCCCAGAGGGTTCTGCTTTTCCTCATTGACTTTACAAGGAGTTCACATTTCTGCATTGTAGTAGTCGTACAAAAGAGGTGAGAAGAGTATCACCGATCGCTGTCAACCAATCTAACTTTATTTTTTTTAATCTCTTTTACTGTTCCTCTTCCCTTCTGTTTCTACACCTAGTCTCTCCTGGGACATCAGTTCAATTTTTTTACATCATAAGCCCATTAACCGCTCAAGAAAATGGGTTCGTTCATCTGATGGTAATGAAAGCTTTGGGGTCATACATGACCATTCATCTGAGACAGAAGAACTGATCCACCAGGTTTAAAAAACACATTTACAGATAGTTTTCATGCCAGTTGTCACAGAAATATTCAGAATAGGACAGATAAGGGGAAATTTCCTACGGTTTTACCACTCTCCCAGGGATCTACAGGCCCTTCAGCTCCCAGGACTCCAGGTCACATTCAAAATGTACCAGAAAATTATACTGATTACATGGGCTGTGATGATTTCCATGGAGATAAATATTCCCCCTCAAGAGGACGCGGCAAATCTGTTGCCTTGAAAATCTAGCAAACTTCAGGGGGGGAGAAAAATTAATAATAATAAATTTGCCTTCATCAAGCAAGATCCAGTGGAGTCAACTTGAAATAAGTTGTGCCAGACTTGAATATTGTGGAGACCCCCCAGATACCTTCCTTTTGCCTGATCTACCACCCAATGGACAGCCCTGTGTGCAATTTTGTTCTGCTTTTACAAGCTGGTGAACCAGCCTATTTCCTCTCACCCACCAAAGAGGAACCATTGTACTGAAGATCTTTGAGAAATCTGCTGCACACTCTGACATAAGGGAGTAAGTTTTGTTTCATGTTTTCCTTATTCTGGGGCATTCATCTTCAAAGTGCCTTGCACGCAACCGGGGAGCCTTAGAAGCATATCAGGGGCAATTCAAAGAGCTTTGCATGGAGCAGGAGGGGGTTCCTGTTCAAAGCTGCAGCCTTGCATCTGCCAGAGAAGAGCAGATTCAAAACCGAAGAGGTCACTTCACCTACCTGTAGTGGGATCTCATATTCAGAAGACTCCAACTAAAAATAAGGGATATTTAGGCAGTGTGATAACTGAAACCCTCTAGGCAATGCTCTTTCTCTCTCTCCCTCACACGGACACATACAGAGCAATGTCTCCTTTAGAAAAAAAAAAAAAAGAAAACTTACTCGCAGATTAGCTCCATCTATAGCATCCTCCTGGTTTGAGCACAAAAGTTTCCAAAGAGCTGGACCACCGCAGACCTCCGGTTCAAACCACCCGAAATGAAGAAACCAGAATAAGCAGCTGTCTCATAGATGCTGGAGTGGTAAAAATACTGATTTCTTTCGATTGCCCAATTTAATGCCATATAGAGGAAATATTCTGCTTGGTCCAGAAATTACCATTACCTGTTCTGTGGTCAGACCCGGAAGGCTCTGGATGACACAAGGGCTCTGCTAGCATGGGCACTGTCTAAATACAGAGAAATACAGAGCTGCTTTCCCCAGAATTCATCATTTACACGGGAAGTACAGAAAAATAAAGAAGTACTATTCTCATTTTATACATGGAGAACTGAGTCAAGGAAAGATGCAGGTTCACGTACAAGCAGATCAAGAGAAGTTTAATGTCACTGATGTTATTAAGGAAATCAGAAGTGGATCTTTAAGTGAAGCAGAAGTATAATAGTCTTTCAGATTATCTGTGGAGGCTTCGTATCAGACACTTGACTATTTTTTTAAAAAAAAACAATTTCGATTAAATCTCTGTAATGTCTGCTTTTTGATAAGATGAAAGTAGCTCTACATCTGCAAGGAACTCTCAGATTTGCTCCTGAGGGACGGCCGTTGCCTCTATGGGATTTAACCCCACTGCCCCGAGTTAGCAGGGTCTACCCCTGCTCCCACTGCCATCCCACACCTGATGCTAGTCACCTCCCTTTTCCTTCCATCATTCACTGCTGCAGCTGCAAACCCCATCTCTGGATACAGTTTCTACCACCTGTAATAGCTCTTCAGTACCCGCCATCTTCAAGGGCTTTTTTTTTTTTTTTAAATAGTAGATTAAAACTCACAGCATCTTACACTGCTTTCTCAGACTCCTCTTATTTATATTGCAGTTGTCTTATTAAAAGCTATAAAGCCTTTGGGACAGCCTTTGTCTGAATGCTTCACATATATAGTTACAATACTCCCTGTACCAATTTTTTTTTTTTTTTTTAATTAGAAGTACCTGATTTTGTTTTTCTTTTAAACTCAATTTAAACATTGCCACCATTGCCACATGCTTCATTTTGCTGCAGTGCTGACTGCGGTATTTTAGATTCAGCATGCTTACTCCAAGTTCAGTTTATAACAGCAGGCCAAGATGGATCATAAACTTTATGTGTGCTTCTGCTTCTTATGTAACATTTGTGGGGTTTTTTTTCAGATTTTTCCTACTTAGCAAATGTATTATTCCTTTAAAGCACCTAATCAAGTATACTGGGATCTGGGACATAATTCCAAAATTTAATTGTAAAATTGTGCATTTACTGCAGATACTCCTGTATAGCGTAATTTGTTACAAGGCATCTCTCAAGAAGAGCTAACCATTTTGAGACTCTTTCATACCATAAGGCAGCTAGAACACACACTATGCTGTACAACCTGCTCTCAGATTATTTCGAAGCCTGCATTTGCAATGCGCTTCCTTTTTTCCATATTTTATTCTCACTTTCGTTGCTCTTGCAGTGACCTCACCTGGAGCAACGAGGCTGCAAACCCTCCATAGGTCCTCACAGAAAGAGCAGTTGGTTTATGCCCTGTATGTTTCCTAGGTTGTAAAGCAGCATAAAAGTGCAAATGAAGAGCCTCATACTATTTTTCTTCCTGCTGTGCGCAATCAAGCCAGAAAGTATCCCGAACCTGCAAATTACCTCGGCGTACCTGACCCACCAGCAGTAACGCAACATTAGGACTGTTCTCCCCCACTCACTGACATCGTCGGGGCAGCGCTGGCTCTTCTCCTGCTGAGCTGCTCCAGCAGGTCTGTGATCCTGCCCGTCTCCACAACGCCTGGTTTGAAGGAAAAATCCTGAGTGTGAATGAAATACAAATCCTTGCCACCAAAAGATATGAATTATTTTTAAGGAACTTTGCATCACTTTATGTATTGCAGAATTGACCCCGTCTATCTAGGAAGTCTGAAACTGAAATTGATTTAACCTCCCCTGTGAGGACAGGCTGGGAGAGTTGGGGGGTTCAGCTGGAGAAGAGAAGGCTCCGGGGAGAGCTTAGAGCGGGTCCCAGGACTGAAAGGGGCTGCAGGCAAGGGGGGGGGGGACTCGTCATCAGGGGGGAGGGATAGGATGAGGGGTGACGGTTTTAAACTGAAATGGGGCAGATTTAGGTGAGATCTAAGGCAGAAATTCTCCCCTGTGAGGGGGTGAGGCCCTGGCACAGGCTGCCCAGAGCAGCTGTGGCTGCCCCCTCCCTGGAAGGGCTCAAGGCCAGGTTGGACGGGGCTTTGGGCAACCTGGGCTGGGGGAAGGTGGCCCTGCCCAGGGCAGGGGGTGGCACTGGGGGGGCTTTGAGGTCCCTTCCAACCCAAACCACTCTGTGATTCTATGTTTAACACAGCTAAGAAACAATCATGGGAAAGCATCTCGGATCCAGCCAAGTATGAAGTCAGGCAGTCTATTTTCTCCAAAGCAAGCTGAGGCTACCTTTCATTACATTCAACTCTATCAATTATATAAAGCTTTGATGGCAAAGGATTAAAAAGTACAAAGGTAAAACCAACAGCATTGCTGCAATGTCCAGCAGGATGAAACAACTTCCTTACATGTTCGGTACAATTACAGAAATACTAGGAAAAGGAAGGGAGAAGGAATGGAAGGAGGGATTTCATGTACCTCGACCAGACTCACTGCGGCACATACATTTTAGAAACAAGCCCCCATGTGCCCAACCTCATTGCCAGAGCTCAGACCTGAACACCCTATTCCTGTATTTCCTATTTACTTCTAGCAAGAGGAGCACATTATTTCATAAATGAAAAAGTGGTGTTTCTCTAAGTCTTCTCAAATTGTGCCTGTACTGTCCCAAATCACTGCAAACTATTTATTTCACTACTTTTATCCACATTTTCATTTGCAGGATGTGTGCCATTCAGCTCTATATTCCTTAAAAGTTTGATATTGAGTTCTTCATATGCCTAATTTGGGCTTAATTTGAGGCTGGGTAAATCATTACAACTCAGATGAAGTCAATAGGAGCACAGAGACTTACATCAGCTTTGTGTCAGTAAATACTGACAAGATTGATCTCAAACTTTTTCAGAACAAAAGATTTTTGAAGATGGATTAAACAACATAAATGCTGAGCTGTTTTCCTAGACTGCAAATGGCATAACACATGCTTTGTGTGACATCTCTGAATTATCCCTTCGTGGTAATGTTGACATTACATGGTATTGACTCATGGAAGAAGCTTAAATACCCTTTTAAGTTTTCAAGACTCTTTGACAAAGCACTATTTCATTAACAAAATGTTAATGGAATCTAGGAAGCTTGAATATACAGTATACCCTGCTGGTTTCAAGAAGCTCTGTTCACTGACTGAGAGATGCGACTGCAACGGAGCGATGGAATTCTTCATTTTAGGCCAACGGAAAAGGGAGCATCTCAAGCAGAGCGCTCATCGGTTGAGGAAGGAGGACCCAAGGCTACTTCCACAGCGCGCCACTAAAGGGCTACCACACCTTCTGCTGGAGAAGGTCAAAATAGCACAGACAAGAAAATACGTTACACAAGGTCAACTAGGAGAGACAGCAGGGTTGACATCGGCTTGGAGCTCAGGCTCCTTGCTTGTGAAAAGGAGGGTGATGTAGAAAGCATTGCCATGCAGGATCGTACTCCGGGGTCATGTTTGGGGAAAGGGTAATTATGTGCCTGCAGCTAGAATTGTTGGCTCTAAGAGTGCTGCTGACACAAATGGCTCTCAAATAAGTACAGGGGTTTGTATTTGATGGGCTTACTGCTAGGAACAGATCTTGGTTTTCAGGTTCTTGACTGACCCAGAGGACGTGGCGGTGGGAGAGCGGCAGCGCGGGCAGAGGGGGTGCCCTCACCAGACACCCCCTGTCACTCCCCAGGATGACAGTGGGAAACGCCGCCGCAGCAGGCGAGGGATTGCTCTCACCTCAGCCAGAAGCCTTCCCCTGTGAACAGCAGGGAGCAGGTTCCCCTCCCGATGACGGGTGCTCGCTGCCTGCTAGGAGTGATGCTCCCCACAGCCCACAGCTGAGCGGGGAAGCCCTGGTCATGGCTGAGCAACGTCCTGCCACCACGGATGAAAGATAGCACTGAACGCTGGAAAAACAGACGCCTTTTTTTTAAAAAATTGCCTTTTCTGACGTCCACAGCAATTGGTTGTTTGTGAACAACCTTTTCATCTTTTCATCAATAAATTTATAACTATTTATAATGCACGCTGCTCGTGACTGCGACGTACTCCCAACACCTTTCCAACGCTGAACTCCATATAGGTATCACTTGTAAGCCAAATCCTGACAAATGAAATGTGACAGACCTTTACTCACACACTGAATGGTCCAATTTTCAAATTTCTAAAGTTAAGCTCTTCTGTTGTTTTCTGGATCTGCAATTGCTTTAAGTAATAAATGAAGTCATTATTAACAAAAGGGATGGGCAGGAAAATACTAAACCTCTGTCCATTTACTTGCTATCTGCATTTGATAGCATTTTGTGTCAACAGCTTCCACATTTCCTTCTCAACAGTCCATTTCACCTTTTATATGGACTCACATAAAGCAATGAGGGGAAGAAAATCATATAAAAACGATGAAAAATTCAGTGCATAAATGCAAAACTAGACTGAGTCATTCAAGGACTACCTTGCTGTCTGAAACTGCTTCTTTTCTTTTTTAATTGTTTATAGATTTCAAGCTGATAAAATCCACAGTAGTAGAGATAACGTTGCCTGACTGCCCAGTAGAAGGCATGATGAGTTCTCTGGAAAAGGGGCAAGGTCTCTGAGATACTTTATGCACCCATGCAATATATATTTAAAAAAAAAAAAAAAAAAGAGACAATGGTACATCTGCATATACAAATATCAGAATCAATCAAACATGGCAAAGCTGTGAAACATGTCTGTGCTTGGGTACCGATGACTGGATTAAAGGGTGAAGTAATCCAGGTGTTAATGAGACAGGAGTCAGGGAGCCTCGTGGGACTTGTCTCCATGCGCCATCTCCGGTGCCAGCAGCAGTTTTGCCTCTAGCACTGATGGGATCGGGACCGAGGATTATAAAGGAAGAGGGAGATCCACAGCTGACATGTTTGACAGACGGACAAAGGGTTTGTTTGCTGGCTGAAAGCAGGAATTTTGGTGCAACGGCAAAGCTTCATACACACCTACTCAATCCTTATGTAACCGAGTGCAAAGCGATGCTGAAGGTCACTACTGTCACCAGTTTAACGCCCTTCTTAACAGCAGCTTACCCTGTATTTTTAATGCAAGTCAAATTACCTTTTCCTCAAGAGCTGTACAACAAATACAGTATTAATTGCAGTCTGATGCCCCGAAGATAAGAAAAATACTGTAGAAAGGGACAAAAGATTTTGTGCCAGGCTGAAGGCAAAGCTATTCATCTTTCCAAATACCTTGCTTGCTGCTCTCAAAAGGAGCAGAGGAAAACTGCAGCACCTGAAGAGTGCCTGGCTGCACTGCACCGATGCACAGGAGCTCTGCAAACCCTCTGCTCAGGGGATTCATTCCGGCACAAGGCAATTCCACCTATCAGTTCACCACCAAAACACAAGAGCAAAGTGCCCAGAGCACATCCTTGGCAGGCAAAGCAGCCCCCCAGCCTGTCCTCCAGACACAGCTGATGAAGGGCACTCCTTCAGCTGAGAGAGTGTCCTCCAAAATCTTGATGTAACTAAATTAAAAATAAAAGATTGAGCATCTTCAGGAATAAGGAAATGAAGTCCTGAATGGCTGCTGCAGCTATAATGGCCGTACCAGAATCAGCAGAGGTCAACCTCTGCGCACGGTGAATGCGGCCCATGAGCAGAGGATCCAGGTGAGCTGTCAGGACTTAGTATTCCTACTGAAAGGAAGAACACACAAAAAAAAAACCAAACCACGATTCCTCAAAGGTTTCTTGGAGAATACTGTAGCTTTTGGTATGAAACAATTTAAAGGACTTAAAGAAAAATCAAATTCAAGGGAATTACAGGAAGACATTTCAATCCTGAGTGCAAAGCACTGCGCTCGGTCAAGGACACTGAACTTCGTGATCTTGCTGGGGTCGCGAATTTTCCACATGAATTAACAGTCGTCCATTGAGCTACAGCAACTGAGCAGGATTTTTTTCATCCTGGCTGAAGATCTGCCCCACGATGTTCGCATCCTATTGCCAGGAAAGCATCTCCCACCCTCCAGATAGCCCTGGTCAAAGCTCCCTGTGAATAACCACTTTATAATGTGAGACACTTACTATGCAGTGGGTCACTGGTAGCAGGGTTGAAAAAGGGACATTCAGATCTAAAATCACAAGCCTCTATAGTCAATGCTGAAAAAAAACCAGCTCTGTCTCAAAGGCTCTTATAGACCTAGGAGGATCAACACGTTCAGAGAACAGATTGCTGCAGTATGCTAGGAAAGGTTAGGGGAAACGGAAAACCTTAAAGTCCTGCAAATCAATCTGCGTATCGCACGAAAGTTTCTCCTCTTCCAAACCTGAGACAAATGCAGATTGTATTTATCGTACTTTTAGAAAAACCTTTAATCAAAACCTCCCTCTGTTTTGAACAAGATTACAACACTCCAGAGATACAAAGACAACTGGAAGGCAGAAGTTCTGCAGAAGGGGCATTTTAATTCTAAAAACTCTACTTCATGCCCCTTGCGGTGACACAGATATCCAGGATCCTGTCAACTCAGTATAATTACACCCATATTTTTCTTCAGCTGTCACATTTAGCCACAAGTGCTGCGACCATAAATTAAAAAAAAAAAAAAAAAAAAAAAAAAAAAAAAAAAACA
Organism: Athene cunicularia; assembly: GCF_003259725.1. NCBI lineage: Eukaryota > Metazoa > Chordata > Aves > Strigiformes > Strigidae > Athene > Athene cunicularia. The sequence continues at coordinate 21,291,565 of NW_020799100.1, read as the reverse complement.
AACCTTAAAAAAAAAAAAAAATCTCAACTACATCTGCAATTGCATTAACGTAAAACTCACTAGATGCAACTGCCACTACCTGGTGGGGTTTTTCTTTCCCATTCAGAGGAGGGAGTTGAGCTGAGCTGAGCTGTAGTCCATCCTCCTGCCCGCAACTCTCTCACCAGGTGTTCCTCAAGGAGCACATCCGTTACTTCAGAAGATAAATACCTGTGTAGTATCAGGCACTGCTGATTTTCTTGCAGTGAGAGGGTATTTACTATTGCTGTAGTACAATGGTAGGAATCAGCCTGCTTTTTCTTTTTCTTTTTTTTTTTTTTTTAATCTCTGGATGAGTCTTTAAATCAAAAGATTAAAGACCTGAGAAAAGGTATCCAAAACCTGATAATCCCAACACAGACACCTTCCAATCATAAATACTTGTCATTCTTAGGAAAATACGCAACCCTCGATATACTGTTCTGTTTCAGGCATTTAAGTACCCTATAGAAATTACTTTCTGCTGCTATTATCCCCACAGAACTTCAGATGAGTTTTGATCCATCATCATTCATCATGTCAGCCACTCTACGGATAGTTACACACACTTTGTCTGCTCGGTTTTATCAAATAGCTAGCCCTAGGTTTTATTAATTTTCCACTGGTATGAAGAAATTACAGAGCTCTTACACTTGTTTATAAATTATATCCTAATTTCTATCCATTTTCTGTGAAAACCCAGCAGTGCTTTAGAGATACATTAGGTCTTCTGGTGCTGGTACTTCTATAAGAAGGGTATCCCGCATCTTGCCTTTTTCTTGTGGCTTGTAGCTGAGATTTCTCTGTTGTGTCTATTTGCTGGGATTTAAACTTAAGGAGAAGCATTTTTTTTTGTTGTTGCTGATAACCGCATTCCCAAGGGAAAACAATTGATTTGTATGGTGGGTCTTTCTCTTTTTGGATGTTCAGCAGCCTGAGCTGACTTCAAACCTTTTACTCTTCAAACAGTTTTACATCTGCAGGATTAGTAACCATCCCTATGTAGTCAAAGATAGAGAAAATCTGAACTTCCCTTGTCATCATGGAGAAGGAGAAAAAATCGGTGGCCAGCATATTGCTGTCACCATCCAGCATGGGGTTTTGCTCCCTTTTCCATAAATCACAAAATTTTTGGAACAGCCAACAGAATTGGCCATTACAGAAAGCAGCACACTCCAGCAAATCTACTAAGCAGCAAACTACCCAAACCCGAGCTGTAGGGTTGTTGGTGAACAGAAAATACGATATTCACGGGAGTTCCATTCCAAAATTTTTCCTGAAGTGAGGTAGAGACAATGACAATATTTTAATAGGGTGATGTGGCAGCTCAACAAAGCTTTAACTGTCACCACAGACTGGATAGCTCTGTGCAGACAAACTGGTATTTGGTGGGAAGAGCCGCAAAGGTCCCAGCGGACACGCTACAGCTCATGTACAGGAGGCTTCCGAGAGGCACAGGGTAAAAATTTAAATAGAGGATGAATCCATGGGACATTTGACAGCAAAAGACCTCCTGTCAGGAGCCAGCAATCACGTCCCAGCGCACATGCATGGTGGAGCTACAAAACTGAGAGAATATCCCCCAAAATGGCCGCAGCCATATTCATCTTCTCAACCAGGGAGAGGTGCCTTTATCAGGGATATAATGGGGCTCTCCTGAGGGTACGTAACAACCTCCTAACACCATCAAGACAATAGGCAGCACAAATTAACTGCAATCCACATCAGTTTTCAAAAATCCTCTCCTCTCCCGTAAATTACGCCGTGTACTATTTATACACTTAAATATTATGAAGGTGTGCAAAATAGTCACTTATCTAGCATGCATAAATCGCGTTTTAAATATACACGTGTAAGCACACGGACGTGTTAAATCAACGTGATTTTTGGTTTTGTACTTTCAGTGGAAATCGCCCCACGTTACCGTCAAAGTCACAACTGCTAAGTTAAAGGTTCTACTGCAAATAAAGGAAAGGAAAACCAGAACAAATATTTACCATATATATATATATATATATATATATATATATATGGTAAATATATATATATATATATATATATATATATATATATGCAAAATAGAGTATATGTTTGCTCTAGAATGTTACTTTATTAGATTTTATGCAGCATCCCTATCTTCCTCAATGACTTTTTGCCCTGCGAAAGCTGTGCAGGAGGCACAGTGTAAATCAGAGCAAGCCCTGGTGCAGGGAAGAAAGGCTCCCATCACCTCCAGAGCCCTGGTCATGCAGCACAGCCGCCCCGAAGCCACGCAAGCCCCGTGTGGCATCCAGAGTATCAGTCCCACGAGCCCGCGCTTCGAAGAAACAGCAAGGCGGGGAAGCACCTACTCAGCATGTGGAGTCCCTGGGGGGGGGCTTGGGGTCTGCAGCTCCAGCAAGCCTCCCTGTCACATGCCCCCGCCTCGGACCACCTCGGGTGTCCCTGGAGCTGGAGCTCCCCTCCACCCCGGCAGCTTTGCAGGTATGGAGAGTCCCGGAGGTAGTTCCCATCCTCAAACCCTTCCCTTTGGAGCACTTCAGCCACCTGTTCAGCACAGTAAAATATCCAAACCATTTAATGAGGCTTTTGGTAAAATAATTCCTTTGAAGTCCCTCAGACCACGACAGCAATTAACTTAAGACCCATCTTCACTTTTGTTGTTTTGCCTGCTCTTATTCAAGATCAACAACATCAC
>NW_020799100.1:21259799-21288799 GCF_003259725.1 Athene cunicularia | reverse complement strand
CCCCCCCCCATCAAATATTTCACTAATGCTCAACGGTGGCATGGTTTAAGGGAGTCCTGCATGGAAAGCTCCTTCAGCTGCTTAGCCCAACAGCATAAATTTGATCTCGTAATTAGTATTCAGCTCAGCATCTTGGATAGAAACCAATGTTACAGCCAAGAGGTGGTTTAAATCACATAAATCATAGATCAATGACAGAACTCTAAGCACTGGATAGATTACAAAAGTAAGCTTTAGTTAAAAATAGATTAACCATTTCCCTGCAGGAATTCCTTCCAAAAAAGCCCTGAATATAAAACAAATAAAATTAAATCTGATAATTTTTTTTTTTTTAATGTATGCATATACTAGATGAATTGTTCTTTCCCTTGACAGTTACACACTGATTAAAGAAATGTGTTAACATGCTCTTTCAATGGAAAATATTGTAAATTGTGGAGACTTTAATTTTTTTTAATGAGCCTTTAATAGCCAGAAAGAACGCACCAACAATGTTGTGTACAGCTAGGTTTGTAGCAAATGTCACAGCAACTAACAGATCGTTCTTTAGTAGCTGTTTTTATAAAAAGGGTAAAAGTTCTTCCCGAGACAAGAAAAATGTTTTTGAGACGTGTTTTTAAAGTATTTTATGCTTTAAATTTTAGCTAATAAAGCACCCAGTCCTTAAGAAGTATCACAAGCCATCTTCTATCCTGATTTAAGCGCCCATGGGGGTACTCAGCATCTTGATGGATTGTGCCCAAGATCACCAAATTGTTAAAAGTTCAGTGGAAGAGGAAATACGAGGCTGAATCTCTTCCCTTTGGCTAAAGAAGGAAGGAGGGTTTGGCTCCTGCAATCAGATTCTCTGCCGGTGTATATCAGCATTACACCAAAGGGGTGTGTGCCAACGGATGCAGATCATGTCAGCCAGGGATCCAGCCTGCAAACTGAGAAGTGCAGAATACAAAGTAAAAGTTTGTGCTTGCTCCTGTGTATTTTACCGTATTTTCCTGTGAGGTCAGACATGATTCAAAAGAAAAAAAAAAGAAAAACAAACCAAAACAAAAAGACCCCAACCCAACAACTTTTCAGCATCTGAAGGAAAATTTGCATGTCTATTTCCTTAGTTGCAGAATTGAAAGTGCAAAATGCCTTAGCAGCACCCTCAGCCATTCCCCAGGCCAGAGAATCGCACAGTTCCAAGCCATCGCGGCTGGAATAATGCACTCGAATTCCTGCCGGTGACTGGCAGGCGCGCGGGAGGGAGGCAGCCTTTTAAACACACACAGTCCGAGGCAGTTCAAGCGACACCAAAGAGACGAAAAGCAGCCTGAGCATCAGGCAGCCAGTCCTGCCACCTCGTACGCCCCTTTAGACCCTTCAAATGCAGCCTCAAATTAGTTAGCAAATAATCAAACTGAGAGAACCTGAAATTTTCCATCCCCGGATCAGCAAATTTTGATCAAGCGGGGAACTGAAAACACAGGAATTCGCCCCAATAAAAAGTCACACAGTTCTTGAACGGGTAAACAACTGTTATAGCCACGATACAGTGGAAGTAAACTTTCTGAGCAACAACCTGGTTGCATATTTGACTTTCTACCAATCACAAAAACGTGAATATTAATTGTTGCCATATCTAGAATTTTAAAACCAAATAATTCAACTTTTATGGGCATTTACATCTGTTTACACATACTCTAGCTCCATCAAAAAGAACACTTTTAAACTTTTAGTGCTTTATGGAAAGCACCACTTTCATTTTCCACAGACTTGTTTCACCCTAAGAAGAAATAAAAAAAGTAAACCGCGCACTGGCTATTAGAGGAACAACGTTCTGATCTCAAAACTGGCTCCCCGTGTGATAGAAGACTGAAATATATGCAAACAAGAGATGGACTCAAACAATAATAACTAGCACGGGCTCCAGGGCAGAGCAGAATGTGTCTTTTACTTCAGACCCAACTCTTTAAACATCAGTCCTACGAGTAGTTCAGTGGAAAAGAGATGGGGCTGTTCATGTAAGTATAGACTACTCATACAAGGAACTTTTCAAAGGCTCTACACTTTCTAAGGTGCGGAAAAATTTATATCAAGTTTAGTAAAACTTAAAAAAAAAAAAAAAAAAAAAAAGAGAGGGGAAAAAAAAAAAAAAAAATAAGCCAAATTGTCAGAGAGATGTCGGGGTTAATTTTTAAAGGCACATTTCCCTCCAGCAACAATTCTCTTTAATTATTTCAATGTGAAACACATTATCAGGCATGTTCATTCCCTGATCTGAGCTCACAGAGGCTGACACAAGATAGGTACAAGATGTTAAATCTTCTCCACAAATGCTCACACACGTGGGTGCTGGGTACCCTGGTCCTGGCTGGCTCCGGTGGGATGAGAGAGTGGGCAGCACCTGCTCCACCCACAGCCTCCAGCTCCTTGTACCGAACTTCGGGGGCCACCACCTCATAGTCACGACACCAAAACATGGGAGGAAACAGTTGAGAAAAGGCCGCAGGATCTCAGAGTATTGACCTTGACACGTCAACAGGCACCGAGCGCAGCACAGAGCTCGCAGTCACGCTGGTTTACAGTTTATCAGGTAACCATAACATTTGTGACAGCCTTCCAGAATATTTGCACAGGAATTTCTCCAGAATTTTTTTTTTATTTATTTTTTTTTCTACTTTGAGGTTTAATAGTTGTGTGGAATAGACAGCACAAACCAGGCAAAGTCCAGCGAGAGGGGCACTGGTACACCGCAGTGCACGGGGCTGCTGCAGGATACGGTCACATAGGAGACTTCTTCAGGAGTTTATGAGCAACACTTTATGTTCCTCACAAGGAGTAAGGGACACTGCTCAGAGACCCAACACAAAATACGAGCTCAAAATTATGAGCGACGGTGGGTTTGAATTTAGGTATGTAGAAGAAACCTTGACCTAACGAACCGGCTCAGTGCTGCGAAGCACCGTGTTTGATCAAGTATTTCAGATGGTGAAGGTGGGTTTTCTAGTTTCTAGCATAATTTCAAAATTGAGAGAAATGTATTTAAAGCTCTTAAATATGCCACAAGTCACATCGATCTATTCAACCTTCACTTTGGTACAAGGAAAGCCTAATCCTTTCCTTGAGAAAGAAGGCTGGAAGGGAAGAGGCTTTCGACCAACTCTACCAGATCAGCTGTAATCTAATGGTCTTTTTTATACCACCTACAGTAAAACTCACTATATAGCTAGTCGTAAGATTAAAAGCTTTTCAAGTTGCTATCTTGGGAAATTTCTTTCAAGGAAATTACTACAAAGCCTTGTTTTAGTGTGTTCCCCTACTGTGCGTCCTACTGTGTTTTTTTAATAAGGAAAGCTATCCATCCATAGAGGTGTATCCTGTTCTCCATGCTTGAGTGTCTAACAGCAGGCACATACAGTAGACACTCTGATGTTTTGCCTCTTTAATTTTCACTCCATAATGTTGGTGCCTGGTTTTCCTGACTGCACCTTCAGAGTGGTTTAATTATTGGCGTGCAGAGAATTTTGAGAGGGGATTTTCAGCAGCAAAATTCAGATGATATGAACAAGTTTAATACATCGAGATATCCGTATTTTTTTTACCATAATAAAAAAAAAAAATAAAAATCCTGCTATGCGGTTATCACAGGATGAAAAGCGTGATAAAGTTACCAAGAGGAAAAAAAAATACAAATACTTCATGACTAAAACAGACATGTATAGATGTGTTTCTTTTAGTCTTTACAAGATGCTTCGTATAGACATAGAGATGCTTTGTATAGAGATGTTTCGTACAGATATAGAGAGGCTTCGTTTTAGTCTTTAAAAAGACAGCCGAATGCTAAATATGAAAGTATGGCAGATAGACCACCACGCTTTCGAGCAAACGGGACAGAGTCAGAGGTTTCTACGCTCAAACTCCCAACGGAATGAAAATAGCTCATGACACTGAATTTATTAGTCCGGGGATTGTACCACTGATTTTGATGAAATTTTTCAAATCAAGTCAAGCAGCTCCCCGATAAAAGGTTACTGTACCACTCAAATATCAGACTTGAAATGGGTTTTTTATATATATATATATATAAGAACGGGCCAGGTACCGGGTTATAAATGAGCACTGCTCCATTGACTTCAGACAGGGTATGAAAATTGATTCAATGGAGCACCATCAGTTCTCACCAGCTGAGTATCTGTCCCTCTAATCACAACTAAAAAGATTTTCTTAGTCAATTAAAGGCTTGAAGCCTTTACTCACTCACACAAAATCCCTGTTGAAGCCGGTGCTAACAATGCATTCATTTAAATCTTAACCAACTGCAGTACACGCACTGCCTGGTGGCAGTTAGCGCTATATATTGAAATACGGGCTCCCGCCATCCTGAGGCACTGGTGGAGCAATACGTACCATTCCGTACTCTCTCACGTGGCCCAGAATAATACCTGACTACCCTCCGATTCTGACACGTTTCTTTAGTAACTGACAAAAAAATTAGCACATTCATTATTTTTGCTAACGGGAGTATGAGCTATACGAAGAAAACATGTACCTATGCTGACAGAATGGGAGTACTTTAATTTCCAAAATTACATACATAAATAAATCAAGCCATATAACCTGATAAATGAAAGATTATGAAAATAGTAATATCCTGCAAAATCTTGAAAGGCATCATAATTCCTCAAACAATTATCTTCTGTCATATTTGTGAGTAGCCCATGTAGTTCAAGAACAGAAAATACAAATGCGCTCCTTTAAAATTCATGAAACCACTCATTCTGTCATAAAAGCAGGCATCTTTCATGGCTACTTATTTCACACAGTCTCATAACTAATACTGACAGATACTTGGAATGCAAAAAAAAAAAAAAAAGAGCACTGGACAAAGAACACGAGCTGCTCAATTCTTACATTTTAATGCTTAAAACAGAAAATAAAATCATATATTATATACCCTTACAGAATTTCTGGTATAATTAAATTAAAATTTGTAGATAAAAATGAGATTGTACAAAGACTGGTGGTATACTGCTACCAGGATTGGGCTGTGCTGCATCCATGACAACAGGATGGAAGGTTGCTTTTAATACTATTATCTTACATACCCACAGCTGAATGCTAATGCAGCTATACTGAGGAAATCAAGTTTCAGATCTGTATCCACTGAACTTACATCCACTAGGCAGGGAGTTTAAAAGCCAGGCTAGCATACAAAGACTAATATTATAGCTCTGTCAACTCCCCAAAGGTCAGATATTTCAAAAGGTATACACAAATATTAATTGTCAGGTAGTTCTGTACCGAAGACCAGAACTGAGGCAAAAATCAGGTTTTGTGACCATAATTTTCTTCCAATTTTATTTTATAAAATGGAGGTGCAGGAGAAAACAGAGAAGATTAACTTGGATCGATTTCTGTTCTGTACACTGACACATGATGATGCTGTTTCTTACGAACGTTGCCTCAGAAAGGATTTTACCTGTTTTCCATAATGAAGGAGATAGGCAGAAAATGTGTGGGAAAGCAGCTGGGCGGGCTTATTTTCCAGTGGATACCAACAGTTCAGTAGAGCCATCCTTAGCCTGGCTGGGGCACGCAGCTCCCGATCCCAGCCTGCCCTGTGCCTGCCAAGGAACCTCTGCCCAACGCAGAGGAGCAGCAAGCTCTCCCACGGGCACCTCCGTATCTGCCCAAGCTCCTTCTAGAGACATTGTCTCCAACGTTTCAGTTCAACTTGTTCTGGATTTAAAAATACAATTTGCTATAAAATCATTTGAAAAAAAAAAAAAAAAAGTTACTATTTTTGTCAGTAATTAGCTTAGTATTTCCCAAATAAAAGAATTCTGAGCTGTCCTGCAAAATCAACGCATCTCTTCCTCCTTGGCGTCAACAAAACCAAAACAGTGGAGAAGCCCCCTAAAACCTTGTTCTCCCAGAAGTGATATCGTGTGACTGGCAACACTGAGCCGTCTTCCAGGAGGTGAAGACAGCCTTACCAACCCTCCAGACTCTCTTTAGTGCGCAGGTAATTTTCAGTCATCTTCCTCTATCCCTTTTTCCTTCTCAACTCACTGCACTTCTAGGTGGAGAACTACGAACTCTTGGGGTCACTGACCACTTCCCTACAACAGACTGTAACCCAGTGTTACCCAAATCCAACCTACTTATAAAACATCAGCTTGTAGGCCGTCATGCCCTGAACAATTAATTTTTCTGTGCAGTACAAGGTTGCTTCATGGAACTTTTGCTCTGTCGTGCTCTGGCTCTATCTCCTCTTGTAGTGGACATTGTGGCAGGTAAAAATGCCCCATTTTTTGGTGAATGCATTCTTAGAGTTACCAGATATGAATAAACATAATAAATAATATATCAATGAAATAAATATTTAAAAATATATGAAGAAACAGAACTAAAATAATGAGAAGAGGCACTTCTGGTGAAGAGTCTCAAGTCCATAAGGCACATTTGCAGGAGACCAAGCCAGCTATCATGGAAACAAGGGTTTACTAACGAACCACTGCAGAAGTGTAGTTCCCAAGGGGGTTTTTCCTCTCCGCAGAGTGCCTTTTCTCTTCAAAACCCTGCCTTCAGTGGGGCAGCAAAAAGATGCCTCATTTAAGGAAAAGGTGGCAACAGTGGTCAACAACGATGAAAGTGTTGGCCTCTAAGTGGCAGAATGGCAAAAAGTTGGAGGGTTTTATGATATTTTAATTGAAAAAAAAAAAAAAAGTTATTAAGCTGTTAGTGAAAGTGTATTTAAGAAAAGCCCCACATGTGGATGTAATAGAAAATTAATCCTCAGAGCCCAGAAAGTCCCTGAGGATGTAGAATCCATCATGAAGTTACCTCCTGTCCCAGATTTTCTTGTTGCTTGCCTCTGCTGACAACAGTTGTCTTTTCATTAGAGTATTTGATATCAATTTACTCAGACACCAGGGGCAAAAAAGGATTTCACTTTCTTCATCTGAAAGACACTGATCCACAGAATTAGTACTTTGAACAGATGCCAGAGTAAAATAGTGACACATTTTCTAAACTAATAACCACAGGTGGCCACAGTAAATTGTCCAAAGCCTTTCAGGGCTGCCCAGGCAGCCACCACTCTCCTGAATTTCCGATGATTCTCATACAGACAAGATCCCTGATTGCAAAGGTGTCTTCTTTCAACCAGGTCTTGCTGTGGTTCATGTCTCTAAACTAACCCCATCAAGAAATATCCCCATTTTTAATGCCCTCTTACAGATAACGTCCGTCCTCCTGCAGGAGAGAATGCAAGGGAGTCACTGCTCTAAGTGTATTTTCAGATTAAAATCTCTCTCAAAAAAAGGTTAGACTCCATGTTGGCATGTATTAAACATTAAATTAACTTCACGTGATACAACAAATAACCTCAGGAGGGGTGTCTACCTCACCTGATTTGACAAAAGAGATGGCTACCTTCTGCTTCTGGGTGTTTCTAGTGGTGCAAGAACCAACGGTGCAAAACGCCTGGAGAAGCAATGACCCAGCTGGCAGAAGGTTATCACACAGCTTATTCCCCACTGACTTGGCATCTGGGTTCACCCAGAAGACAGTGTGAAACTTTGACCACTTAGAAACGTTTTCACAGACTTTGGCTCGTTTCTTTTTCAAACCTTGGTTATATTGATGATTAATCACAGAAACCCTTACCAAAAAAAAAAAAAAAAAAAAAAAAAAAAAAAAGCCCTGAAATGACTGGTTCTGCACTCACAAGGGATCTGATTTAGGTGCTCAGGTTAGAGCCCAGTCGGCTCTAGAAGCCTTGGCAGGGGAACAGCCTTGACGGAGACGTCGCAGAGCCGCACTCCTCACTGCTTTTTCTGCACACCCAGAGTTAGGCTTAAGCAAGAAGCTGACTCTGCAATTCAAGCAACACTTCTGGACTTGCAGCAAGCGGAGCTTGTGCTTCGCTAAGCCAGAAGCAACCTAAATTGGGTATCTAAAATTAAACAGCATGAATTTTCTCCTAAGCATCACTGCGTCTTGGTGGAAGAGTGAAAAATGAAGGTGGAAATCTGTGAGCACCAGAAACAAACCCCTCTGTTTATCAGCAGGACACCTACACCACGGGCACAGGAGCCTCTGTACTCAGTACATCACTGACCTACAATGATCCTCACACACAGCAAAGATCTGTCAGGCTTTGGACTCGACGAGACTTCTAATAAGGTACAAAAAAAAAATGTTATTTTTTATCAGGCTTGGGGATCAAACTGAGACAACCAATTTATTCCAACAGAAACACATCACCTGAGAATACTTTCATAGAAGGTTTCTCTCCACAAACAGAGAGTGAAAGGAAACGCAAAAGCATCAGTTATTGCTGTTCCTTCATCATTTTTTATCATATTACTTTGATGCTCAAATGAGCTTGCTCACTCTGAACCCCCCTCTCAGGGCAGGGGCGCTGTTAATCTGGTACAAGATGTGAAAACCAGCTGCAAAACTGCGAGACACCGAGCAGAGCTTCCCCTCTGATCTTCAGCTACCTCATTGCCTTCACCGCAGCTTCAGCCAAGACTGAACACAAAACCCTGCTTTCTGCCCACAGGGGAAACTGTAAACACTCACATTTTATCCCACAGTCATTCTGCAGCATGGACAACACCCAAAAAAACATTAATCCAGCTTCATTCAGATGGAAAGCCCTTGTCCTCACAAGCAGCCCTGATCTGGGATGGGATCCAGGGGCAGGAGAGGGAGCGATGATCCCGGTGGTCCTCCCACCCCACGGGCACAGGATGCTCCCTGGGATGCTCAGACCGAGGTACAGGGCTGAATCCCTTCCCAACCCCCGTTATTTTGACGGACAACCCAGGCAGGAAAAATGCACAGCAGTGAAATGTGTTCGGACGCCACATTTGGGAGATTTCATTTCAGCCTCAGTTTCTTCCACTGGACAGTAGACTTGGTACTTTTACCAGTCAACTCCACTTTTCTGGAAAAAAAATTAAAGACTAAAGAAATTCGGCCACTTTTTAAAAGAAACCTCTAAAGAAATTTACTCATTATGTTCTGGAAGCAGGTCTGAATGGCTGGAATAAAAATGCTCAAATTAAATTAATACTTCCTGCATTTGAATAATTTGTTTACGTAGGCATATAACAGTCTGACTATTTTTATTGGATGCTTTAAAAGTAGGCATATGATTTGGCTATGATTCTTCAATATTTACTTCAGAAAAATTCTGAGGTCATATTGTTGTTTATGAAAAAAAATATATATATATATATTCTCTCAGTCCAACAGTTTTCCAGTTGTCAGCAGTGAATGCTATCTCCAACTGAGGTGTTCAGTTTGCATTTAAGATGATTTCCCTCATATTTTACTCTTCTTTTCCTTAAACAGATATTCCTCTTTTGCGAAAGATACACCAAAACTTATTTGTATTTCTATTACTAGTACAGAAGTTTTACAAGATGAGGAAGCTCTGGGTGAAACAGTCAGCTTGGGCTGATGGGGGGTACCTTTACAAAATGCCCTTCATAAACACAACGTTGACATTATTGCAGCATCATAAAATCACAGAGCCAAATCCTGTAAGCGGGCAAATACTCAAGTTACTCATCTATCCGTGTCTGCAAAGTCAGTCACTTGTTGCTGTGCGGTTCTTCGCTCCAGTTCCCAGAGCTCAGCCCTCCCAGTCCTGTTTCTCTTCACCTCCCTGCGTGACTCAGGAACTTTGGGGTTTGAGATGTAAACTCAGCTCAACCTCCACCCAATGACTTCGGGTACATTTTTCCCGTTTTTGACCAATTCTCTACTTTTCCAATAATTGCCTGGCGAGCTCTTTCCCAGCGGCGTTTGGAGGGTGGAACAGGGCTTTCCCTCCTCCTCCAGCTCCCTGGCAAACAGCCCATCTGGCACCCATGTGGCAGCGTTTGCTATGTGGGATCTGGCAGAAAAGTGCCACACTACCAGTAGCAATCACAGCCATAAACAGCACAACGACACACAAAGAAATGACTTCCAGATTATTTTTTTTTTTTCCCCTCGAGATGTGGAGAAAGCTTATGTATAAAACATCACTTTTTTTTTTTTTTTTTTCTGCAGTAATATGTTTTCTTTAAGCCACCCATTCCTCTCTAAAGGCTTAACACCGCAAGGTCCTGCCTAAGCTCGACTGCCAGCTGCACCGCTGAAGGTGCTCGATGCATTATGCTTCATAGCATGTGATCTAAAGAGCAGGGAGTATACATTTGCTATAGCCAAGTTACCCCAGCTGAAAGCTGTTTGGGTTTAATATATATCCTTTAGGATTCTCTGCATTATGGGGGGAAGGGAGCTATATAAACAGACTTGGGGAAAAAAAATAAAAATAAAAATGCATTGCTCACATTTTTTAAAAGTTGCCTCAGGCAGTTATAAGTTACATAAACAGTTGCTCCTGTTCCTGTTGTAGTTATGCCAAAGTTATCTAAGGTGACTACCATAAAGTGACAACTCCAAACTTGGAAAATGAAAGTTCTAAACAGGGCCTTTTCACATACACAAAATCAGAATGTAACCCACAGCCCACAAACTAAGACATGACTTCAAAATTCCATTGTAATCATGAAAGTTATTCTCAGATTATTTTTTTTTTTAAATATACAAAACATCTATACTTAAAACCAGAGTAATTACTTGTAGATTAGCAGAGCCTGAAAGAAACTATTCTGGTTTCCAGTAGTTGCATTCACGGGCTTCATTTAACCTGACACTTGTGTAATAATGTGAATATTTAGCTTTTCTGAGTATTTTATTCTCTACACTTATGACTTCTAGGAATCCTTCAAAATCTATCACATTAGAAAGAGAAGATGAAATGAGAGATGTTCTGGGGAAAATTACTCCCTTTTCCTAACATTCTTCTTCCCCCCACACACACATTCTTGATTTCCCACACATATTTTTAAGGCGCTGCAAAGCAAGTTTTCAGGAGCTAAATCTATGAGAGAAATCTAAAAGAAAGGATATTTTTAAATAATCAAGACAAAAATAAAAATCACGCCTAACTAAATAAAAGGGTGAAAAGTTGTACATCTCCTGTGTCTTTTATGAGAGGGAGAGAGAGTAATGATTAAAAATGTACCAAGAGCCATGAATGCCATTTTACTGTCATTTCCTTTGATTAACCTTCACCTGACCTCAATCCCTAAGGCAATTTCAGTTTCTTTTTGTTCTTCCATTTAAATTCTTCAGTGCACCAGGTGAGTGCATCTCCGTCACTACAGAACACTCACGGAGAGCAGACTGGTTTCGGAGAGGATTTCACAGAAAAAAGTTTGGAGAATCATTTGCAAAACCCTTAACAGGGACAGTAACAGGTCACATATACTGCAAAACTGAGATTTTTACAATCCCTGTGGAATCGTATAACGACTTTTTCTAGGTATTAGTTAAAACACAGCTGGGCAAAGCACAGCAGTTCACACCAAAGCCAGACCCCGGTGCTGCTGGCTGTACAGACTTACCAACCCCGTCACGTTGGCAGTTCTCACCAGCATCTCTGCTCTGCCTCTGTAACGATATCTGCTTCCACGTGGGTTATAAAATGCAACTTTCCCACTAGAATCGGAAAAAAAATCCAGCATGAATTAAAGCTTAAAATATAGATTATAAACTCTCTGCAGAAGGAATGAATCCAGCGTTTGCACAGAAATCTTATAGTACAGTTCTCTTACGTTAAAACTCACTATTTTTCAACTCGCAGTCTTGAAGGCTGAATAGAAATCATGAAACGTTGCATACTTTGACTCTGTTCTTCAAACTTTAAACTGTATAATAAAAATAAATAAATAAATAAATAAAGGGACAAACTGAGAGAGGTAAAAAGAATATCTACCAAAAAAATCATGTAAGATCCGTACAGTATGCCTGATGATGAAATGTTAAGGAAGTCTGACCTATTTAGTTCATCAGAGACTGACTTAAGGAATGAGTCAATCCTCATCTGTAAGAACTGATACGATGCTGAGGCTTCTGGTAACACATTTTTAATCTATTAGGAAAGATATGAGATTCAACAGTGAAATTAAGCCTAGAATCAAGGTGTACAGTTTTAGCTCTTCAGAACTACCATGAGCCACTGTACCAGCTTACTTTGGGATGAAGAGATACTTCATCACACATGACCTTTATTATCATTCTAAAAAAATATTCTATTACATAAGCAGAAGCTCTGGATTCAATGCAGGCTTTGCTCTTCATTGCTGTCAGCCAAATGTGTGATCTAACTGGATTCGTTGTATCTCAGTTCCATATTATTCCCCTAGATGAATTTTCAAGTTTAAAAAAAAAAAAAATAAATAAAATTGTCCCAAGCTGTGACACAAAGCAGTAACATTTCTTGCCATCCAGAAAAGTTCAGTTTAGATCAAGTGAAATTTATAGGCGTGAATCGTTTTAAAATGTTTTATTGCTCCTGGCCTTTTTAATTTTCATTTTCTTGCTATCTGTAGATAAAAAAAAAAAATAATTATAAAATAAGGACCTGAAACACAAACCTGTTGGGTTTCAAAATGCTAAAACCGACCACCGTGGCAATTTCCAAACTCTACTGTTGTAAAGGTGGTGATTCATTAACTCCGATCCTCTCCTGTTAGTAATTTTATTCTCCACAAACTGGCACTTCCCGACAACGTGAGGGAGTTGCGGAGCAGAAAAGTTCCGTTGATCTCAGCCATGATCCTTTTCTGATCTTAAATATTTAATGATATTCATAAAACAATTAATAGACACTCTTAAAATTCAGCTATCTTCAATGGCATTTGTGCGAGCTCTGCTTCCTTTACACTCCTAGAGACACCCAGTAAGTGACACCGGCCCTGCGTATGAGACTGGGCTGTCTGGTCTGGGACAGACCCTGCCCGGTTTTCCGTTACCACATCTCCACCGAGTTCTCTAGTAAAATGGCCAGCTCCTGAATGACAGATGTACTCACCTGATAGAGCGCAGGACTTAAATGGAGGAACAAAAGGATCTGAAACTGCCTTAGGGAGAGAGGTCAGGTGAAGGTTAATCGAAGGAAATGACAGTTCGATGGTATGCACGGCCCTTGAGATTACATATGTGTATTTTGTTGGGAAATATTTAACTGTTTTACCTCTATTTAGGAAGAAACCAAAATAAAGTGCATATATGAAAAAAAAAAAAACAAAACACCGAAGAATCCATAGATGCCTCTGAGCCCAGTAGAGCTCGCACTGGTGAACTTGCCAGCTGAGAGGCAAAGAAAGCCAAACGATGGCAACTCCTCGTGTGGTTTCACTATTATAAAACGTTTCACTATCAAGAAACACAACATGGGGGAGCTAGGGAAATTCAATACAGCTCTCAGTTACCTTGCTCCCGTGTTTATCCCAAATATTTAGTAGGCTTCTGCCGAAATGGGTGCTGGAGCTGAAGAGGGAAACTACAGCTGGAAAACACTCTGGAAGCCCACAGAAACTCATTTGTGTCTTGTAATGAACTTGGTTTGGCCATATTCCTGCCTCATTTGCATTTACTTTCCAACAATTTTCCTGCACTTGGATTTTTACATTCAGTAGTGCTTGCGAAAAACAGATTTTGCATGTCTGTAGAAAGGGGGTTTTAAATACACTCTCATCAAACATTTAATCATGAAATGTATTTTAGTATTTGTCAATTAATTGGGGAATTAAAGCAATGCCATATGAGTTGTCAATCACAAATAAGTAACACACCCTGAATTCTGATTTCTAGTTTTTATTAAAAAAAAAAAACCAAAACAACAAAACTAGTCAATAGAACTCATGAGAAATTTTGACAACTATTTTTTTTTAATCCTTCCCACAGAATAAAAGGCAAAATTCACTGAATGAATTATTAATTATGAGTTATTCATCCAGCTCTACTAAAAACTAATCTGTTTCTTTTTTTTTTTTAGGCATCAAAAAGGTCTTTCAAATATAAGTTGCAATAATGAAATATGGCAGCAGATCTTGAAAAGTGCCCTTACCCGGTCTGCACATACATAAAAGGTTACAGTACCGCAGTTATTAATCCCCCATCACTCTGACAATTGATTTTGAACACAGCCTGTTGCAGTCTTTATAATGCAAGATCATAAATGTTCGAAACTAATTTATTGCTCTTTATTCCACCTGGCAAAAATACACCGTCAAATTGAGTTGTGCTGACGCAAAGATGCAGATGAGTATTTAAGTCTTATCCACATTTGTAAATTTTTTTTTTTTTTTTCAATACCCGTGTGTGGTTAGAAACATTCACAAAGCAGCGAATAAAGAGGACGAGATTATGCTGTCTTTAATCAACAGGAAATATTTGCACAAAAAGCAGTAACTATTTATTTTAAATCAATGGGGAAGAGTCATTAGTTAAATTTGTCGGTACTGATATTTTCAGTTTGTGCTCTGCTCCCTGGTATCTGTCAGATTTTCAGAAGTACACGTGTTGAAACACTTGCTCTGTATGCATATTGGCATACATACCAGGCAGGGATTCCCCACAAACCGATGAGGGATATGCAAAAAACTTCCATCCTACATGGCTTTTTTTTAATTAATAATTTTGAAGCCTGAACCAATTCCATTCATACTGAAAATTCCTGACCTTGCCTCTTCTGTATGCAGCAGTTGCCACCGCTCCTGCCCATGCCAGAGAGCACAAACCTCCAAGGAGGGACAAACCAGAAAAAGAGGGCAAAAAGGGAGAAAAGGATCCGCATTACGCTGACGTAACACATCTATTTGTAAAGATTAAGGGTTGGTTTAAAGGATCAAAAAGAATATATTGCATGGAAGTTTATTTTAAGAACAAAATCCCGTCCCATAGACAAAGCGTTCCATAATGAATGAATTACAAGTTTCCTAAAGCCCACTACCGACTGAAACACAAAAAAATAGAGACAAGGAAGGAAGACAGAAGAGTGTTTCAACACCAAAAATTGCCTATCCAGAAGTCTCCATTTCTCATAGTCTCTGAAGTATCTTTCCACAGTAGAAGGATGAACCTGTAAAATTACCATTCTTTTCAGAAGAACCACATAATACTCCTTTAATAACACTTTCCAGCCTTACATATTTTACAGTACAAGAATATAAACTTCATCTTTCCATTATCTCGGGGCAGAATCATTTAATTGTCCTGGCAAGTTTACTCCTTGTGAATTATTATTTTTACCATGATTATGAAGTAGGAGAGCTATCTGACTGCATGCTAGGGCTGCTGCATTCATGACTTGTAGACATCTGTATGATATTGAAAATAATTTCCAGTATAAAACAGTTAACAGAATAACCCTAGATAAAGGTAAGTATAATATTCATTTCATTCTTTTTGTTGGCAACGTTGTAAAGTCCATTGCTCAAGTAAAGAGCACTTTTCTGAGCCAGATACAAATTAATTTTACCATTCTTCTTCAAATATGAATTTTAAAAGTCAACTAAAGGCTACAACAGCTTTAAAACATTTCAGTGATTGTTTTAATTACCTATCATACAGCTGTGAGACACTGAAAAAGGGAGGGTTGGAGAGAGAAGGGAAAACAACACCTGGTGTATTAGCAGTTGTTTTTCTGACATAAACAAGAAGAAAAAAAAAAAAAAAAAAAAAAGTTTCCAAAAAAAAAAAGTTTCCAAGCACTCAGACCAACAAAAAACTCAGCAAAGTCAACACAGATTTTTTTTTTTTTTTGTCGGTATGTTAATGTGATATTTTTACTCCAAACTACGAGTTTTTATTCCGTCAATAACTACTTTCACTGTTAAGTAAAACCACCAAATCTCCAAACATTAAATATACGAATTCTGACAGCTTTAAAACCTTGCTTTTCAACCCAAAGTTGACGAACAGGCTACAATAAGTTGCTAAAGGCACACATGGGGCTTATTTCTAGAGTCTCATTCTTTAGCAAAAAAGCTCACCGCACTTTTACCACAACTACACAAAAAAAAAGGGATGTTTTTGGACCTTCCAACCCTTAATAGAATTGGGATCTAGAGGCTATTAGGACTTCTGATGGCCTTTGACACCCTGGCTTCCAGCACCTCAGCAATCAGTCAGTGCTGGGGTAACAAAAGACCACTCCAACGTACAGTTGTCATCCCCACGCTACATCTGTTGGCCATGCTGCTAGGAAGTGTTGACCCCATCATTTCACCGTAAACACTGCCGAAAACAACAACAACCAAAACAGAAATGAAAAAGGAAACTGGGTGTCAGAAGTCAGGTCAGCACATTTTATTTGCACATGTGTCAGTAAAGATAGAAGGAATCACTGAATTAAATTAAATCAAAGCAAACCTGCTAATTAAAACAGCTAAAATTATGTTTGTGAAGATGTGTGACTGGTTTCCTGCTTATCTGCAAATAAGCTTCCCCGTAATATAAACATGTTTCTATCTCCACTTCACTTATAATAAGTCTTTAGGCAGATTGTAATTAGTATTTTGAGTTTCTGACAGAAGATCTATTGTGTTACTGGACAAATATTTTTCCTGACCATCAAAATACTTATTATTTCAGTTCCACTCTCGAGGGTTCTCACCTGTTCTTCTCCTGCTGGTCAGAGTCTTGTATTCGCTTTATCTGAAGCAAATTGTTTGGGTATGTGTCTGAATACCATCGTCCTCATAACACATTGCTTGTAGTTAACCACAAATGCAGGCATTGTATTCAACTCCACCTACGAGCCAAACCAGATATTATTACCAGTTTTGCTCGGATTTATTCCGTAGTTTGCTTTTCATTCAACTTTGAAAGAACAATCGAAATGCTCAGATTAAGGAGTAGAAGAACGGGGTCAAAGCAGGAGTTTTGCACAAGCATGATACTATTTACAAAAATCAACTTTTTGCTTCTGTTTTACTTATTCCCAAGTTCACAATGCACGATTTTATAGAAACCCAATTACATACCTCAGTGATTTACTGGCAAAGCTGGCCAGAAGAAATTATCTGGCTTCAGCTAGTGTGTGTGCCTATTTACAATCTAAACAAATCCATAGAAAATTGCAAAATGGCCACAAAAAAAAGGCAAGTCAGAAATGCGTCGGAAGTGATACAGTGTGCAAACTGAAAAAAGTTCACCTTGTATTGTGATTTCGCTGGATAACCAATAAACCATGGTTACAGGTACGGATTCATTCCGATTATGCACTATTTATTTATCCCAGTATTTAACTTTAAGCATGCGTGGAGTTTCATCGGCTTGGAAAGCGTGGTGTTTTCTTTTTGCCCTTTTCATAATTTTTTTTAAAATTTTTTCAGGATTAGTTTGCACAGTTAACGGATGCATGGACTGACTTCCAACAGGATTACTCAGATGTTGACAGTTACCCGTGGGTTTGAGCAGGTTTTTTAGATTCAGGGCTATAAGGCATTAGGCTGCAGAGCTACGTGTGCATCACATTAACAAATGGTGACGCCGATGGGGTGGGATCTGATACTGGCATCGTGAACGTGAAAACCAGCAACACTGCAATAATGTCTGAGGATTACTTATGCTGACAAATATCTTTTGTTTTTCTTGAAACATTTCTGAAACAATACAGAACGCCCTTGGGAGGAGCAGAGGTTCTTTTTTATATTTTCTGTAAAGTGAAATTTCTGCCCCAAAATATAAACAAAACATTTATGATTTGTTAATGGCACAACAGATAATTTCAGATTATTGTATATATTTTCCTTGGAATGACCACTGGGCACAACTCTCAGTCAAAGATTTTGCTGGACGTGGCCCAGAGTTCATTTCCTCGTTTACCTCAAAGCAACCGCCTCCTAAAAATACCTCAAATTGCAAATATGCTAAACCCCAAATTTTGCTGTAATTGCATGTGCCAGCACTAAGTCCTACATCAATAAGAAACCCCACTGATGTCAGCATGACTTGTGACAACACGAGATTTCCCTCCCCTCGTACAGCTATAAAACTGGATCCTTGGTGAGTGTATTTGAATGATGCGGATTATATATGATTAAACAGATTTGGATTAAATCACAGCAATGGGCTGTCTTATCAAGAGCGTGCCATCAGGGCCACACCAATGTACAGTAATCAAGGTGACCTTATCGACTTATTACAACCCAGAGCAAACTCTGATCAACTTCAGCGGATGAGGAAATTTTTTTTTTTTTTTTTTTTTTTTTTTTTTTTTTTTTTTTTTTTTTTTTTTTTTTTTTTACTTTGCAAAGATCAGGCTGCAAGATGTAAGGAGTTAAAATGCTGCTTTCCTGACGAATAGTTTTCATGCCTTAAAATTATGATTCAGGCAACAAAGAGCAATCTTTCTTGCAGGGGAAGCCAATCGCAGCTAAACTCCTTGAGCTCAGTTTCATTCATCAGGATGGAAAACATGGCTGGCTGTGCCTTGTCCTAGCATGCAAGAAAATCTGAATAAAGGAGAACAACATCTGAATAAAGAAATCACCAAAATCCCACCCAATGCAAGCTTGCCCTTCATTACATCACGCAATTATCTCACCTAATTTTTGAAAAATTCTCTGAATATTGTTATGAAACCTTACTTTTTATTACTACCATTAGTCTTCATTTAACCCACAAACACAGCCTATCATGTCTTTTATAAATATACAGTAGGGTTAACAACGGACACAAATGTCTTCCTTGCTGGAGTAGCGAGGAAACAGCTGAGAAAAGAATCTGGTGACACGATGCTACTCTAACTCCCAACTAACCAGAGCTAAAGCGTTAACTCCAAAAGCTTCAGACAATTCACAGGCTGCTGCTCCAGCTGAACGGCTCGGGAGCGTGTGCCTTGTGGATGCTGATACACATCCTCATATTTAATATCGGTAACATTTGGCAGCCATCGCTACGGAGGTCATTCTGAGGGTAGGGAGGAAAAGGACCTAACGGATATAAAAAGGCAAAAGAAGACCCAGGCTGCCAAAGTCTGGGGGTTTGGCAGAGTAACAGAGATAAACTAATCGGCAGCACAGCTTTTCTGCACCGAGGCTTTCAGATTTCCACGCAGAACCCTGTGCCTCTCTCCTTTGCATTAAGCAGCCCCGAAGTTCCTGGATCCATATGTAACGTTGAAGAGAAAGAGGGAGAAAATGAGGAAGCAACCGTAACAGGAACACTTTCCTGAAGTTTACTGCAAGTTTTACATCAGCTGAAAAAGATTTTTAGCCCAAGATACCATATAAAAATTTCAAAAGACTTGCTGGGGGTGGAAAGCTGTTACATAATCTATTAACACTTCAAATAGTTTGTGCTGCATTATATTTTGTACGGACACGTGTGGTAAACATCACACTCTGAAGCTCTGGGTTCGCATCTGCACTGAAGGACTTGTGTTGTACAGTCAAGTTGTGGTGAAGCCACAGGTCTGGAAACTTCCTCCCCTTTAACATCCATCCTCTAAACGAGTCCCCCACCCCATCCTCTCCTCCACCAAGGACATTTTTAGTAAGATTGCTGTGCAGCTAATTACATTACCATGGCATCCAAGTACCACACAGTCATGAGACCTACTTCTTTTAACACCCCTTGGGTTTGTGGAGAGGAGTTAATAGGGAAACATCCTTAGGTTTGGAGAGCTGAGGCACAAGGTCAAGTTGTTTGTCCAACGTTACTGCAGAAGATGCACTGGGCAGGAAATTGCTCGGTGCGGAGTAGCTGCCAGGATGGACTAGGTGCCAGAGCAGCTGCATGACCACCCACTTAACCAACCACATTGCCCTCAGAGCTGCTCTCCGGAGACAGTGCTGAGGCTCCAGGAGAAAACCTTGAGCAAATAGAGGGAAATACCTGCTTGCCACCTGCACTCTGCAGCCTCCAGCTATGCCAGCAGCCCTCACAATAGCATCAGGCTGAACGGATGCCCCCGGGGCCTTGCCAGTTTCCCAGAGTCCTTCCCTGTGGCGTCCTGGTGCCTTCTTCTGCAAAGGCAAATGAGGTATTTGGGCAGCCTGCACCCAGGCAGAGCTCACCCCGCAGATGGGAGAGGTGCAGATGCCCATGCCCAGTCACACACTTCGTTGGTATGCTCTGCAGCAAACAAATTTCCATGGCAAACTCCTCTGAACTGAGTTTTTAACAGGACCAGCTTCACCTGTCGCCCTGTCCAGTCTTGGGGCCGGAGCTGCACGGCACGTTATTCAGGCGGTATTCCCTGACTATGAGCTTCCTATAGACAGTGGTCTGAAATGAGCTATCGCTTCCATGGATTTCCCGTGCGTGCTAACTCATGTGACCTTGCCTGAAACTTGACTTCTCCAAGGCAGCTCCTCTGATTCCTTTCAGCCCTTCAGGAGCATGAAGAGCTATTTTCTCCGTGCTATTCCTCCACACAGAACAGAATTACTCTTTATTTCTAGTTCCTCTCACCGAGTTCTCTCATCTATTTCCATTTGCTTCCCCTAACAGACTCTTTAGTCTCATCTCTGTTACTAGAAGAGTTTGGTCATTACTTATTGCATCCTCTTGTTGATTTGCCTATTACTACTACTAGGTCAGTTTTAACTGTGGAGAACTGTGTGTTATCTTTGCTCATGACATCTCTCACTGCTCTGACGCTAAAACATTTCTTGCTCTGTACTTGCACAGCATTTCCACCAGATATTTAAAGTAGCAGCAAAACTTGGAGTGGAGGGCTTAAGCCCCCCCCTTGCCGAAAATGCACCCTGCCCAGTCCCACCTCCAACCACACCACCAGCTCAACAAGCTTGATGATGGAAACAGGCTCAACCACAGCAGTTTGACAGGCTCGTAATTTATGCAATTAACATAAACTTACAGTACTACTTCCTGAACCTGTCAGCCAGCTGAACGGAGACAACCAGCTGAATACCAAGATATATTCTGCCGCTGAACTATCTGACTGTATAAAGCTGAGGTCTGTTAAAATTGAGAGCGGGCTTCAAATAGCCAGGAGGGAAGGGCTTTGGCCAAAGGTGTAACTCACCGGAGAGCTCACTTCCAGGATAAAGCTTGTTCAAAACTTTGTCCAAAAAAAAAATGGACGTCATGTCGTTGGTCTGCTCTAGGTTGCTCAACATGAAATACTAGCAGTAGCAGACAGATTAATTAATATAGATAACAGAAACAGTGGCATATAATCACAAAAGAGAGAGGTGAAACCACAAAGGACTACAATTTCCCTATGGCACAGCGGGTTGGGTTTGGGGTTTTTTTCAAGTTTCCAGTGCCTTTCCAACGGCATTTTTAGAGGAATAACAGTCAGATAGAGCCACGGATAGTCAGTGGTGGAGAGAGAGAGAGTAAAGAACCCTACTCCTGACAACCAGCATCTACACTCTAAGCTGCAGAAGAAACAGCTGCTTAGCTGTTTGTTAGAGAAGGGATTTGCCAAACACGTTCCCTGATGCTGTTACGCAAGGTAGCGCTACGTGCATTCTCTCCTTCCACAGAGATGCAGTCTAAAAGCGTTTGTATTTAGTTCTCCCATCCCCCTAAATCTTCTCCACAAAGGACACTGTCACTACCAGAGCTCTGCAACAAGGATCGTTTATATATCTGACAACCTTTAAACCCCCAAAGAAAGGGAAAGGGAAGCAGTAAAGCTCTCTGAAGAGCTCTTTGGTGGAACAAGCAGAATTATGAGCAGCAGGAGAAATATGAGTAATTAAGACAACAGTATATCTATATCTTACAGCTGACAGAGTGAAGCTTCAAGTTAGCTCTGGGCAAGATGTTAGCAGAGGAAAGAACTGAGCAGACTGTTTCTAATGTTCTTGTTGAAAAGCCAGCCCAGGAAAGGCTAAAGGGACAATTTCATTAAAAAGAAGGAAGTAGGTTGGCTTAAGAGAGCGGTTAGATGCAGACTTGTAACATTAAAGGAACAGGTCAACAGCTGTCTGTAACAAGACAAGCAATCGTTTGGGGAGTCAGCCATGTGGCACTCTTGCTGTTCTTAAAAGAAAATGCTCTTAAATTATCTACCAGTGGTGTTGGTTATACAGAAACTTAAAGCTGCAGAATTGCACCGTGGCACAAAACAGAGCACCAGGGTGGGTTGAGGCTGCAGGAGAGCAGAGGAGGGCAAGCCACGGTGCTTCCCAATCAACAGCCCACAACAGTGGCTGGTTTTAGGCAGTCAACCGTCATCCAGAGCCGGCGTGGCGGCCAGGACGGGACGTTCACTCCTGCCCGTGATCCAACCAGCACGTCCCCGCAGCAGCTCAGGCACAAGGACCCGAGCTGGCAGGGCTGTGCCGTCGGGGCTGTAACCACTGCACGGAGGGGACGGACCCGCTCCCACGCCGCAGCTCCTCTGACAAGTGCAGAAACTCGATTTCACTCCTTCCTCCAGCCCCGGCACTCGGCATGCTCCAGTGATTCCCCAGCTGGCAGGATGGCCCTTTGTGGCTCCAGCAGCATGGTTTATAGCAGCCCTGAGGCTGTGTTTTCCATCTAGTATATATAAGTGAATTAGTGGAAAATTTGAGCTTACACAAATCACAGAGCCAGCGCACAGTTTGTCATGGCCACGCAGCCTTTTCTCAGGGCTGGAGCCGCAGTAATGAGGTGTAGTAAAGAAACGGTGGGCTGCATCCATGGTTCCTGCTTTACAGCTGGGTTTAGAGCTGGGAAGGGAAGCGCTGTTAGATGAGAGGGGAAAAAAAAAGGCCGACAGCAGCTCCCATATCTACAGTCAGCACAGTCACCTGGGGCTTGCAGCCAAAAAGATGGATGCAGGGATATTTGGGAAGAGCATCCTTCCTCCCTCACCTCCCAGGCTCCATCTGTGTGAAGGAGGAGATGGGAATTACACAGAATGCAATATTTGCGCTGGAAAAAAATGGCAGAGGGGTTGTTCCAAATTTACATTATTGTAAACAAGAGCAGCATTTGTCCAAACGATAAGAGCTGTAGCAAAGGCAGAGCCAGAGGGCACCGAATGAGGGTCACCAGCTGCAACTGCTGTTGCCACCTGAGAAAGAGGAGCTACATTGCTGCAGCAGGTTGGGAGGTGCCAAAATCTCTCACTACAATTTTCAAGTGATTGCCCCAGTATGCCTCTCACAACATTTAGTCCATCCAAGTTTCTAGCCACGCTCTGGCCGACTGCCCCAGCAGCTACTCGTTCTTGCTATGCCTTTCTTTACTTGCACCTCCAAATCCCAGCCCTGCCCCATCATTTGTGTGGCCCTATCCACAGCAACAACACCAATTTACTCATTTACATGCACCTGGAGTACATGCTTTACAGTGAAGCACAACATAGGTATTCCCTATCTCTTTTTTCCCTTTCCTACTTCCTCAGCCAGTACCGTGATGAGGGATGGATGGTGCCATTCCTGACCACTCCGTCATGTATTTGGTGCAGAGAGTCTGAAGCGGAGGGTTTTCTTGGTACAGACTATTCTCTGCCATTTCCCCTACTATCAAGAAGTATGTGTGCCTGCGTGAGGAGCCTGCATCGCCTTCTCCTACACAAGGCTGAGGGGAAGCCTGCTCTCTGCATATTTCAGATCACAAACTCTAATGGCTCCTTAAAATACACACTTATATTCGGCCCATAAATCAAAATAGATAGTCAAATCCTGCTTATAGATCTAAATCCTTCTTATACTCTTGCGTAGCTCCATTATGTACCTAAGGTGTCACACTGCCTATATATTTCTGCCTCCAGCTTCAGCCACATCCTAGCACTGATTGAGAGCACCAGAGTGCCTAGCCCTTAAAAACTCAAAGATTTCTCACTTTCCTGAGCACTAAAATGCATTTAAAATTAGGAAAAATGGCCTCCTGTCATTGTGTTGACTTGGCAATGAGTTTATTTACTCACTCATCCCGCAGAGCGACTGTTTCATGGAAATGCAAAAATGTTTAATATTCCACTGCGGCGCCAGGCAGAGGTACCTGAGGCTCACCCCTGTGCCAAGCAAAGACAATCACAAGGCTGAAACCGCTCATCACCTGCTTTTCATAGAAAGGCGAGCATCTTTACAATTCTTCAGGATATATACTGTTAGAAAGTGAGCTCAGAATTTCATATTATTATCATATTATAGGCGGCATTCCTTTGATAAAGGGTCAAAGATCAGGAAGACAAAAAAAATAAGGAAATAAAACCCAGCAACAGTCAGATCTTTAGCTGGCATAATTGGACACCGAAGTCCCCGGAATTGTGTCCATTAGCAGGAGTGGGTGATCTGACCCATATGCTTACCACTTTCAAGTATAAAGATTAAAACAACACGCCTAACAGCAGAAATGGGTTATATTACATTTCAGAGAGGCTTGGGTTGCCTAAAATTCTGGAGAAATTTCCAGCTTGCCATCATAAAGACTTCAAGGCTGTTTACCCAAACTTC
The DNA here is from genome assembly GCF_003259725.1 of Athene cunicularia. NCBI lineage: Eukaryota > Metazoa > Chordata > Aves > Strigiformes > Strigidae > Athene > Athene cunicularia. Next base: position 21,264,524 of record NW_020799100.1, on the reverse strand, counting down.
TCAATAGCTCCTTCTAAAAAAGGATGATGAGCAACCATGTTCAGTAACACAGATTTTTAATGTAATCTGTTTATAGTTTTAGAACAATTTCCAGAATAGAACATTTTAAAATGTCCCGAGCCTTTAGCATTCTCACTTTGATCATCTCCCATCACGCTATGGTTCAGAACAGAACATGATGGAGCCAAGCTAACGAATCTGCCAGAAATTACATCAGAAAGCCAAGTGACCTGGAAAAAAAAAAAAAAAAAAAAAAAAAAAAAATTCTTGAACATTTTCCTTTTTTTTTTTTTTTTTATACATTTTAATTAATGTTTTACTTTCACTGGATTTATTTTGCTTGCATGAAAGCTTGGAGCTTGTTCTTAGAAAAAACTCCCATTGAAAACAAAAGGAGCCTCATTTGACCAAGGGAAGACTGTAGGAGGTCCTCGGATAACAATAGCTAACAATTCTTTTTCGGGTTGAACAGTTTAAATAACTAACACTTTCTTAGGAGGTTAACTCTAAATAATAATTGTGGATTTTGTAGCCTGTGGAAGGGAGAGATTGGTCTTTGGCAGAGTTTATATTACTAACCTGATGCGAGCAGACAGCTGCAAAAATGAAGTGATATCAGTGATAAAAATATTCTTTCTACGTTTAGGCAGGAGGAATTGCATAGCAGCAAAGGGCAAATCCCACTGGTCTCCATGTGAGCAAGCAAGCAAGACTGGGACTGCCTGACGTGGCACTACCGCTCAGTGGACATCCTGACATAGTATGTAATGACTTGAAATATTTTTTTTAACGCTGGGCATTAAATTTCACATACTAGCTTGCATTCCTTTTAAAAACCTTACCTCCACAATAGCATCTCTTGCCCTTTTAATTCAAGTCATGTTAGAACTGGCAAATAACTAGGTTAAAAAAAAAAAAAATAAATGTTGTAATGATAGCCCCCCCCCTCCCCTTCTATCTGATGTAGAAATAGATAATTTCTAGTACTAAAAGTGATTAAATTTGGTGCATTTCCAACTTGTATTTTAACAATGCATTACCTCCTGAATTGCTGCATAAATATTAATAGACAGCCTGATATGGAACTTTCGCCCGTAATGCCCTTGGAAAACCATAATCACGGCGAGTGGAGCACAAGAGATGAGAGAGTGCACTGAAGATGGTGGCTCTATCCCCCAGCTTCACAGAGCTACCCTAGGACAGGCACTCCCCATGCACTATCACAGATGAGCAATATCTCAAAGCCTAGACTTTGCCTAGTAGGAGATGAAAATCCTGCAGACATTAAGCTGCCTGATACTCACCTGAAATACAACAAAAACATTTCCATTGGTACCAAGAAGAGCTACACTGATCTTTTTTTTTTTCCCCAAATTAGCCAGACTTAATTTTTGATATAGCCTGCTTTTAAACTTCATCTGCGGATGTTTCCTACTCTAATCACCTTCAAAACGATTATATAGCATTTATCTACCTGAGTTTCACCCCTCTGATACAATCTCATTAAAAGTCACGATCGCTCTGGCTACAGTTCGAAGGAGGCCAAGTGCCTACAGATCCCCTGAAGTCACGCTCAGCCTTATGGAAAACCGGCCAATTATTCAGATCCCTAAATGTGGACTTTGGGGGCTGAAATTCAGGACACCCTTTTGCAAAACCTTTCTGGGGCAGCCTTTCTAGTCTGCCTTCAGCCACGTTTCTTGCTTCAGAGAAGACGACGCTATTGATTTTTGTCACTCTAGTGCAAGAGCCTCACTTGAAACCTCAAAATACTGGCAGCAAAAAGTGCAAGGAGAAGAGATTTCCGTTTGCAAACACCCATTGCACAGCTGTATTTTGGACACCGGTGGACTGTGCTAAGGGTTAAGTTAATTTAACTTTCACCAAGTTAGAAAGCCATGAAAAGTTTAATCACAGATGAACTCCAGTGGGCAGTTTGGTAGCTCACAGACAAATGCTCTCATTTTTATTCTTTATAGGCAGCGCTCAAATCATCATAAACCACATTTAAGGAGGGAGAAATTTCATGAGGGGAGGGAGCTGTTTTATAGGATAGAATAAGAGGGAAAAAAGGCAACTTACTGTTTTAAAATTTGAATCCAACAAAATTACCAGAAATGCTGCTGGAAAGAGAATGCTGAGAATTCATTATTTTGTTTCAAAGTTAGTTTATCATAAATCTGCCCTCTGACACGTAATAACTAGTAACGTTTCGAAGGTTATTTGATAGTAAGTTCAACAGTGTAGGTGACTGAACATGTGAGCTGCATGATAATGAGTCCCAGGGGAAATCAGGCTTTAGGATGCAGGGTGAAGCATCCCTAGGCTTGTATTCAAATGGAAAAAACATATTCAAAAGTTTATTGTTTATCTCCTAAGAACATCAAATAATACACAGTCCTTCGAATCAAACGTATAAAGCATGCTAGAGAACTATTTGCTGGGGGAAAAAATGCCTGATTTGATCCAAATTCAAAAGAAAACTAATAGCTTGTACACTGAAATGCATAGAGTGATTTTGCTATAAAAAGTGGAGGGGAAGTATTTCGGTTCATTCCTTTACAGAACTAAAAGGCACAGCAAGTCAATTTGCTCTTGCATCAGACTCTAGAAAGAGGAGCCAGAGAGCATTAAAACTAGTTGTTTTCAAATCCTCTGCGTCTCAGCACAATGGAGTTCTTTAAGTGTGACAAATACAAATTGCACTACTCGTCCTGAATTTCATCTCCAAAGTACGCCGGCTGTAATTGATAAATTCGCAGTGTACAAACTAATTTCAAGCCAATAATGAGAGGAAAAGGTTTTATTTTTCAGCAAGGAGGTGTGGTACATGCACCCCACTCCAGCGCTGTAGTAGAGCCCCACCTCTCAGCTCGTTAAGCTCTTAAACAGCGAGTCTGATGCTGCCCTTACCAAAGTCAATGGCAGTTTTGTCATTAGCTGGGCCAGAAAAGCATGTAAGACAGAACTTTTTTTTTTTTTTTTTTTTTTTTTTTTTTTTTTTTTTTTTTTTTTTTTTTTTTTACATAAACTCTCTGTATGACAAACGCCGAGGGCAGCGGCATTCCAAGCCCGTAACTACCCAGCCGCTGGCATCCTGCCACCCCACCACAGAGCGGAGATGGAGGGGACGGGAGCTGGGTCACCCACTGCTCCCGTCTTCCCCGGGCACAGCCCGTCTGCTGCTTCGGCATCGCTGCTCATCCCCAGCCTCGGCATGTTTCTGTACGCAGAAGTTTGCGGAGGAGGCACCGCCTTTAAGGACTGTTGTGGAGTTTGGATGGATCATGGAGAGCTCCGCTGCCAACTTGGCATCTTCAGAGACACATCTGAGCTATTAAAAGTGATCAAACGTGACTCACGCTGTTTAGGTGTACAACCAGACCTGTCAAGCACACTAGTTGCCTTCTTTTAACATAGTTACGCAGCCCTCTCTGTATCGAGAGGCTGTTATTTCATAATGCGCTTTGGACAGTGAGAACAAAATTAGACTTTACTTCCAAGGTATCTTTCAATAACCAAAATCCATTTTCTGTAGGTCTTTTTATACTGTCTTCCTTTTTTAATTTGTTGCTTAAATCGTTACATACCCTATACTTAAGCAGTGAAAAGTTATCCAGTACATATCTTACTCAACATCACTCTATCAGTCCTAACTCAATATTATGACGGCTTTTTTCAGAAATATAACTGGCAGAGGTTTACTGACACACCACAAATCCTAATTATCATTAAAACTCTAAATTCTCTATTGACAAAAATCCGAGGTGGAAATGCTCTTATCTTGACAAGCTCTAAAATATCCAATGAATGTTTGTTTATTCCCTTCTATATTAGTATGTATTTCCAACATGGCCATTTGCTGTACCTTAACTTTGGGTAAACAACAGCATTTAAATATGCACCAAAGGCAAAGATAAATCAAAACAAGCAATCAGGCAATAATGCTGTCTAAAATGCTTTTTACTATTCTTAATAAGGAATTACTACGCAGGCGACGACTGAACCCAAAAACTGACACAATCTCGAATAACATATATTTGGTACAGATGGCAAACTTTCTGGATTCATCCCTTGGATTATTACGTTATCCCCTGTTCAACTTTTGTTAATGTTAACACGTGGAAGATGCACGGAGAAAATTAAAGCTACCTTAAAAAACGAAACACATGAAAAATGGCCACAGAGCTACTAATACAAATATTAAATCCGAATGGTCTAAAAACAGATCAGTCTTGAACTTTTAGTATTATTCCAGCAAAGAGTTAAAAATGTACGTTACTAGATGAAGTTAGTTCTGCCCGGTGCTGCGGTATTAAAACGTGCATAAATCAGCATGCTCATTTTCCTATCAAGCACAAAGCTCCTGGCTGCCGGTTATCGGAGGTATTTGCAGATCCGCACCGAGCGACTCGACTCGGGGTCCTTCCTCTGTGTGGTCTTTCAGAACTGTCGTTATCAGCTTTCTGTTTATTATTGTGCTCAGTTTAAAGGGAATTTGCCAAGTGATCCCTGGACTCCAATCTTTAGGCCTGTTGTCAGGACAAATTAATTTCTGTGGAAACCCACTGTGCCTCAGATACCATCTAGGAAATGTAGGATTAATGGAGTCCCTGTACAACAAGCTTTGTAGTGCGGCTGCTGGGGGAGGGGAGTGACTCTTGGAAGGGAGAAATAACAAAAATAAAGCCCCTACACTTTGAGTTAGTTGAGGGGGGGGGGGGG
>NW_020799100.1:21252842-21259749 GCF_003259725.1 Athene cunicularia | reverse complement strand
AAGAGGGGAGGACACAAGAGGGGAGGACACAAGAGGGGAGGACACAAGAGGGGAGGACACAAGAGGGGAGGACACAAGAGGGGAGGACACAAGAGGGGAGGACACAAGAGGGGAGGACACAAGAGGGGAGGACACAAGAGGGGAGGACACAAGAGGGGAGGACACAAGAGGGGAGGACACAAGAGGGGAGGACACAAGAGGGGAGGACACAAGAGGGGAGGACACAAGAGGGGAGGACACAAGAGGGGAGGACACAAGAGGGGAGGACACAAGAGGGGAGGACACAAGAGGGGAGGACACAAGAGGGGAGGACACAAGAGGGGAGGACACAAGAGGGGAGGACACAAGAGGGGAGGACACAAGAGGGGAGGACACAAGAGGGGAGGACACAAGAGGGGAGGACACAAGAGGGGAGGACACAAGAGGGGAGGACACAAGAGGGGAGGACACAAGAGGGGAGGACACAAGAGGGGAGGACACAAGAGGGGAGGACACAAGAGGGGAGGACACAAGAGGGGAGGACACAAGAGGGGAGGACACAAGAGGGGAGGACACAAGAGGGGAGGACACAAGAGGGGAGGACACAAGAGGGGAGGACACAAGAGGGGAGGACACAAGAGGGGAGGACACAAGAGGGGAGGACACAAGAGAAGACCAATACGTTTTTATGGATCCTTTCTCATTTTCAGGAGGATGACTCTGCTCGTGGTTAGATATACAGGTTTAATATCTTACAAATTGGGTATTCTTACCCTTATTCTTTTCTCTCCAAAGATAAATCAGTTGATGATATACAGGACAAAGGTAGTAGACACGCAAGTCCACATTCTGTATTGTATTACATCTTGTGACTCCCCTGTGGAATCGGTGAGTTATAAATCAGCCCTGAAGTTAGCCTAAAGTGGCACTAAAACACCTAATGGATTAAAAAAAAAAAAAAAATAAAATAAAAAAAATCCACTCCTTTAATGTTAAAAGCTATAAGGAAAATTGCAAAACTTGACTTTCTAACATGGTGTTGTTATGATACGAAGCTGTTAACAGCAGTGCTAATTTTGCCACAGTGCACTTCTAATACCTGACAAACTTGGCAGATGCAGATGCTGAAGCTGCAGCAGAAAGCTCCTTTAACATACCTCTTCAGTTTGCAAATACCCCTGTGCGTGCTGCTTTTCCTTCAGAGGGCAAAACCAGGAGCGTTGCGAGGATTCACATTTTTCATGCGATCTCACATTTTGTTTGGAACAGCATTTATGGAGAAGATTCATGTTGGGAGATTATTTTATCAGTCTTAAACTCACCTGCATATGAGAATTACTTTCTTTTTATTAAATATTCTTTTAATAAAGTGAGTGTATTCTTCCCTAACTGAAGCATTTAATCTTGAGAGACTTTTTATATGCCAGTTTTTACTATTACAGAAATTCAATTAACTCCATAATTATGAACGCAATTACCACTGAATGTTACATGTGATTTGGTGGTAGCCAGCTACATGGCACAGACATACACTCTGCTTTACGATTAAAAACTTATAGTCATAATAACAGGCAAAAAAATTCCTAAAGATCATTCTTATTCTTTGGGTTGCGTGCGCTGTTTTATGTATACAAACAATTTTTAAATATGCTGTTCACATTTTGGCAATCAAGTGTTTAATTGCAGTAAGCATGTTATTTGCAACCAGTGGGCTGGATTCCCAGATGATAGAAAGTCACCCAAACTGTGACAATTTACCTTAAGTGTCAGCCTGGCCCCATTAACTCATTCCACACCAAACTCAAGCCCACGGCAGAGGCAGTAAATGGAGCCCCTGTGATTTATGAATGGAGCGGGGGGAGAAATAAAATAAAGAAGAAAAGGAAAACATATAGCGGAGGAAGGGAAACTCTGTAAAGTCTTTTAAAACTTTACACACAGGCACTGCCAAGAAAAGAGCCTCTAGGCAGGGGAAGGCTGCAGAGAGTGGCCACGACACTGCCCTGACAGCCCTCCGCACCCAGCGGGATGCCCGGGTGTTTCGGGGTGAAGCCGGAGGGTCAAGAGGCAGGTCTGGAGGTCTGGGCCGAGGCAGGAACCGTCACACAAACCCGGCTGCAGGTTGCTCTCGTAGCGAGCAGGGGGGCTGCGGGCTGGACCGCTGCCAGCCTGAGCCCGAGAGCTTCTTTAGAAATCATTAAAGCGCCCCGGTTTATGCCGTGCCATGAAGCGCCGGGCTGGGGTCAGCAAGGGGCCTAAGGACCTTACATTTGGGGTTTTTTAGGACCGAGATGGCTAAAAGCAAAGTTTAGGAGTACAGGCATGATACGGTCTCACGGAGTTCAAGGTGGAATTCGGCGCTCTCAGTACACATACGCCTTTCCACAGCGCTTGCAGGAGCACCTCAGGTAATGGTCACCGTGCAAAAGTCACTGTTCAACAGCTGTCGTCACACAGTCTGAATATCTGTGACATCTCCTCTGTCACGGGCATCTGTCAGCTCCTCACTGATAATCCCTGTCCGTGCCCTCATCACGTCAGGTACGCGACACCCCCTGCACATCGGAGGTCAGGTTGCAGCGTTACCGCACTCCACTCTGAAGGCGGCAAACTATCTTCTGTGGGCCCAGATTATTTCAGACATTACGCAAAATAATTCTGATATCGCTCATACAATCTTTTGGTTAGACTACGGAAATCTCCAGCTCATGTAACTCAGCCTCGCTCACCGAATGTCAACACTGCTGCGCCCATTTGTGTCAGCTGAAGATCTGGCCCCACAGTCTCTTCTAAATCCAATAAAAGCCCATTTCTGCTGACACAGTAATATCTACAGTGACCTCCACCTTCACCTACTCTTTATATAAGAGGGTTTTTTCCACCTACTAGTAAGCACACAGGTGGGCACGACTCCTTCAACACAACAACCAGGACTTTATCAGATGTCGGTGGACTTCTGATGCACAAGTGATCAACAGACTCTTTCTATAATCACTCTTCAAGTAATTGAAAATCAGAATCACCCATGTGGCTTCTCTAAATAAAAAGTGGTCTGCAAGCCACAAATCTGAATTCAAAACATGTTCACGTGAAACATTCAAAACACAAAATGCAGTTTCAGCTCAGTTCCTGGTGGATGCCAGTCACTACTCTAAAACTACTGCTTGTGTTATTTGAAAAGAAAAAAGTGAAGGGTATAAAAAGAACAGGGGTCAGAGCATTTCCAGACTTGCCAAGGGTTAGGTCTTAGCCTAACAGCAGAGTAAAACATTTAAGCTTTAACGGAAAACTATAAATGCATATATATATATATATATAAAAATATATATCATGAACCATAAAAGAGGCTTCTTATGGAAATTCACGTCTTAAAACAAGAACAGTACAAATATTTCATAACATGTCAAACCCACTCTATATGTACATTCATGCTTTTCTCACTCCTGGCACTACAACCACAAAAAAGAAAAAAAAGGGAAAAAAAAAAGAAAAAAAAAAAAAAGGAAACTTAATGGAATGGTACTGATAACAGAAGTTTTCCAGTCTTGGGGTACAGAACCTCTATCTCAAGAACCTGGTCAAACCTGCAATCCCAGTCAATAAATGAAAACAACAGGAAAAATGAGAAGACAGCATCAGAGGGCTCAAACCAGCCAGATCCCAACCCAGCAGCCCTTAGTCTTAGCCATCCTTTAAAAACACACCAGATACATCACTGCAAATCAAGCTGCCATGTGATTTGTTTTCTAAAACAACATCTCACGCTACTCTGCTGTGGAAGAAATTTAGTCCTTACTCCTCTTTAATATTCATAAGGTAAGGAGCTACATTAGCAGCTAAATTTTAATTCCAGAAACACTCTGACATTTAGAAAGAATAGATTCCAGCCCTGGTTTCACACTAGTTTTTTTTTTCCATTATCACTGTTATTAGTATCACTGTAGAAGTGATTAAAAGGTCCTGGACACCTTATTATAATAGTCTACATCTACTCCCCTCTTCAGCATCAAGGTACGTTCTGTTGTTTTATAAACAGGAATAATCTTTCTGGAAATGGAATTTGAGGTATTGCCTATTCTTCTCTTCCTTCTGAAACAGAGGTACTTGCGATGTTAAATCGTATGTAAGAACTATTCTGAATATTTGAAGCAGAGGCAAAAATATTTACTATTCAGTGCCGAACGCCTCACAGATCTGCTCATAAAAGGTGAAGATAATAAAAGAGCAGGAACAAGACAGATCTTCAAAATTCCCAGGGAAGTGAAGGAGGGAGATCCCTCATGGAAGCCAGCAGCATTAGTCCCTACATCTATTTTCAGGTGATCATTTGCTGAAGCGCAGACACACAAGGCTTGTGGTTTTACAGAAAGGGCTGTTTTATCTGCAATTTTGGAAAAATGCATTTTTGTTTACCGAGATAGCCCGGCAGTTTAACTACGTATGTTTGTGCATCAGACCTCTTTTCCATATTCTCCACTAAATAGAAATTCAAAAGAGTCTTAGGCGGAGATTAAATGCTTTCAAAAATCAATTCTAGGCTGGCATAGAAGTTAACCAGTCTGACCTCGTGATTACAGACTAAACACTTCCTTAGGAAACAAAGTGGGGGAATATTTTATGTTTCAATGATTATTTGAGAGAGTACCACCACATATAAAAATGAGAAACCGTGGCAATACTTAAGGAAGTTTATCTATGGATAATTGCATGAGGCATTAAAATAGGACTCATTCAGGGGGTTGGGACATTGTAGTATTAAAATACATTAACAAAAGGCAGTATCCAGTATACAACCCATCCAGACTGTAACAATCACTTCGAATTTCCTGTAGCATTGCGAAAAAGAGAATCATATAACCTAGTTCCTACCTGATTACTCCGATTTTTTTTTTTTTTTTACCTCTGGAACCTTAATATCGAGATACACAGCAGCCAAGAAAGCAGCAGTACTTATTCTAATGACTAAAGAGCATCTTCCAAAGTACCTTGGGAAGGATGCAAACCAGTTACAAAATACACTCCGTGTTCCTGAGGACGGAGTGCATCTTTAATGCCCAAGTACTAATGTGCCCTGCAACAGCATTTTCTTGGTTCTTACTAGTGTCAATAACGGTGTAACCCCAGAGCTTTCAAACAAACGTTTGCATTAGTTTGATCATATAAATGTGCTACGCGGTAATTAATCCGGTTTGTATTTGTAAAGCGCACACCGAGCAATATTCCGCACAGAGCCGAACCGCGTTGTATTTGTATCCACCATCTCTCAGTTCTGGGAAATCCATAAATTCATTTGTCAAAGGTAAAAAAATACTTACGCAAAATTCCTGCTAAACCTTTTGAAACGGTTTGTTCAAACTCTTGACATAGCGTTTTGCTCTAAACAAATTTCTAGACAACCCTGTGATTTTCCATCTCTGAAAATATACTGTTTCCCCTCCATGAAACTAGAACAGAGGGTCTGAGAGAAAGGAAATTATTAAGCATTCTAGTGGGTTTTTTCCAACAAAAACTAAGATAGAGGTCAATGAATAAGTATGTGCAGGCTGGAACTTAAATCCTCTGGGGTGACTGTAGGCTAATTAATAATTAATGCCAGAGACATGGTGTTTGAAATGCAGATGTGATAACTGGAGGCCTGGCAAAGCTGTTCAGAGGAAGCAGATTTGGATGCTATAGGGAATAGGCACTCCCTTGCCGGCTGGCTCTGAAAGCAGACCTGGGTGCAAAGCAGGGCCTATGGTTTAGATTATATTCCCCTCAGCTGTTAATTACCTGAACCTACTTTGAAGTTTTTCTCTTTTTATCCTCTGCATGAAAAGAGATTGGTTCAGCCAAGGGACTTGAAAAAATGATCAAATACATGGAGTAGAGGAGGGGAATAGAACTTCAGATATAAAAAAAGATAAGGAAGAAAAACACTCAGGGAAACATACAGGAACATATTAGGAAGTGCACGAGTGTGGCTCGATGTTTCAAGCGAGTTGTGCTGCTCTAAGTTATTTCAGCCATTAAGTAAACCCCCGCGCGTTTTATGAATAGATTTGTTAAAAGGAATCTCTCACTGTATGTATATAGTTTACATTAATTATTTGATGAAAGTACCATAGGTGATTTCCTATGCTATTTTTAATTCAATAAAGTCATTTAAACCTCCTTATGTTTGGGGCTATTTAATGAGGTGTGCAACATTAACAGAATCACCAATGAGCTGTTACTACAAGTATTAAGATTTTGCAAAAAAACCGGCTCATTTTCACGAAGGAGAGAGCCGGGCACAGCCTGGGTTCCCCACTGCTGCTGAAAGGAAAGGGGGGGCAGGTGCCTTCCAGCATCTCAGCTCCTTTCGCCTCGGGGTGGGGGGGACGGGGGACCCGAGGGCAAACGCTCCGTTTTCACAGCAAGGGGGGAGCGGGGTGCCCCAGGACGGGGAGGGGGACGGACAGACGGACAGGGTGGATGGGGATGAAGGCTGGAAGCGGGGGGGATGCTTCCCGCTCCCTGCCAGCGGCCGGGAGGCGTTTGGGGACCGCACAAACACCCTCCCCGAGCAGGGAAACACCCCGTTACCAAAAGCTAGAGGAGGGGGGGGGGTTAGTTACCTCTTGCCACACCGCCGTCACAGCGAAAGGCGGGGACGGGCCCCCCGGGGACAGTTCGGAGTCCCCCCGGGACGGTTCGGGGCCCCCCCGGGGGCGGCAGCCGGCCCCGTTCGCCCGGATCCCTGCGGCAGGAGGGGGCGGCCGAAATCGCCTCCCTCTTTTTTCGCTTTGCAGTGACAGATCGTTCCCTTTTCAAAGCGTCTCCAGTCTCTTTTTTTGACGCTCTTCCCCACTCGTTAGAGCCTGTCCGTTCAAAGGCTTCCCCGGCTAAACTTCCAGCAACTTCACTAAAACCCTTTGAAACATGGGGAAAAGGGGGGATTTTGGTG
>NW_020799100.1:21228817-21243058 GCF_003259725.1 Athene cunicularia | reverse complement strand
TTTTGTCTTTCCCCCTATCTGAAGCTGAACCTTGGAGAAAACAATAACCGACCCTTCTGCGAATAGTTTAGGGGAGGGGAAAATTACCTTTAGGAGTCCTGAGAAGCGACCCGAGCCAGGAGCGAGCTTTTCCGATAACCCGGCAGCGGCAGGAGCACGAGGGGACAGGCACCGTCCCAGGCTGGCTCCAAGAAACAGTCCTGTACCTGTTAGCGAGAGGAATTGGGGATGGCAACAGCGGGCGATGCTTTGTTTCTTAACCATAAATCTGATTTATTTTTTAATTGTCCATCTTCACCCGCCGCGGCACAGCACAGAGGCCACGGCGCTGGGGGGGCAACGGGCCTGCGCGGGACGACAACCTGCAACTGTTTCGGAAAGAAAAAAAAAAAAAAAAAAAAAAATCACATTTCTCAGTCTACTCCAGAAACAAAATAAACGTGCACCGAGCAGCCTGGGTACCAAACCCCGGAGTAAAGGGCCGCGGTTTGTAAACAGCCTCAACGAAGGACACGGAGGAAAAGCTTCGCGTTAGAACATACCCTGCGTGGTCACGCTGGCTCGGAGCGCTCAGGGTCCGGAGAGGTAAAGCTCTTAAAATCAGCGTTGGTTTGGAGGAAGGACAGAAGGCGTTTCACCGAAATGAGCCTGTTTTAGAGCCCTTTGGCTGTTCTGTAAATACAACTACAGCCAGGGCTGGGTTCTGTGTGATTTTAAAACAAATTACGTTCCGAGACAAAAGAGATGCAATGAAAGATGAACTCAAGTAAGTTGATAAACAGAAGTACTTCAAAGGCTACTTGAAAGCTGGAAAAAAATAGGGAAGGAGAATTTCATTTAAAGGAAAGAAAAATCTCTGCTTGTTGTTGCCTGTATATTTCAGTATTCCTGCGAGCAAAAGAAAACTCTTTTGTGCCACCTAATGTTAAGTACGGATCACTGTTGTCGTCTTTGCTGCCCATCACACGTCCCCTGCGTGGGGAGGCCTCGGGGTGCTGAGCGGGGTGGCCGGGGACGCTCAGCATCCCAAAGTCCCACCAAACCAAGGGCAGGAAAAGGAACTTCAGCTTCACAGCCACGGCTCAGGTTATCTTCTGAATTTAGGAAATTATTAAAAATAAAAAAAAAAACCAACCACCAAAACCAAAAAACCTCAAGAGGGGGTGGAAGGAAGCACGGGGTGTAATCATAAGAACGAGAGACTCCAAATTTGGTCTGCGTTATAATAAATAAATCCAGAATGAGCGTATCCAGGCTTTATATAAGCTGCCCACCACCGAGCATCCATCTCGACAGGCTCTGCAAACCTCTGGAGAGCTTCTCCCTCAGCTCTCCTCGGAGGGCTGAAGCGGCCTTGCCTTCCCAGGCTCCAGTGTCTCCCAGTATGAAGAATTTATGGTGTGTACTTAGCAGCCATTCCCACTAATGGAAGATACTAATTTAGTACTGAAATATCGCACACCCGGTCCTTTAAAGAAGAGAGGGTTGAAAGGAAGCGTTTCTCTGATAACAACGAATTACACCCATTTTTGTGATTTTAATGGAGACCGTTAAACACCTCTAACAGGTTTTAAGGCTGAATCTCCTTCGCTTTTTATGTTATATGAAACCTGAAGCTTCCTTCGGATTTAAATTTCAAATATTCTCAAGCTGTGCCCTCCTCCCCTCCGGAGAGGGCCAGGACCATAGGAGGGGATTCGCTCGAAAGCAAAAATTACTACAAGTAATACTACTACAAGTAGGCAGAGATGCCGTCTCCCTTCGTAGTGGTCTTTACAGATCATTCAGAATATGGACCAGTCAATCCGTACCTGGACTACATGTGACCAAGATGCTTTTAAAATCCCTCAGAATTAAGTGTTTTGAGTTGCTCTTCCTTTGTTTTTAAGTAGCAATTCCCTAGGTTCGAGGCAGAGCACCTGGTCCTATTGGACGTGCATTGACGTGCCAAAATTGCCACTGATTTTTAGGGCAGATCCACGTGTAAATGGAGAAACATTTAAAAGGTGAGTCCTTCCCCCAGGAGCTGGGGAACATGTGGGGCTGGGAGAGGGGGGTGCCCTTCAGCCAAGGGTCCGATCCCAAAGCCCGGACACAGTTCATCATTTTACTCACCGGAGCAGTTTCTGTGTAATTCCATGAGCTACTCCATGCAAAGGAAATTATTCATTTGTGTCCCCACGCAACCTCATTCAAGGCTCCATCCTAGAAGAAGTGTATACACAAGAATTTAGGCAGGTGAGCAGTCCCACTGAGTATCCCCCCAAAACACTCACAGGGATCAGGGCCTACATTTGTACTCGCTTTCCCCTTTTTCTAGCATCCTGTAACCAATAGACTGGAAAGGCTCCGCAGCAATTACATATTAGGATATGTGATAGCTGCAGTTAAGATCTTTACGACTGATTGCAGGATAAAATTTACTTCAAATGTGCAAGAGCCCGTTTTTAAACCCCAGTTTTTCAGCTGCTTTCCATTATATGTATTCTGAAGAATCAAAAGCAATTAGAGCGTACAAAGTCTAAATGGTAAATAATCTCCAACCCAAAACCTTTATTAAAGCAATAAGAATCTATTTTTGTTAACGCTGTAAGATATGGAAACGGCCAAACTAAATAACTTTTGTTTTAATGTAATGAAAAGCAAGCCAGACTTCTATGCTCAGGACCAGTCGATGAAATCTCACCCCAAATGGATTTTTGGTGGAATGTTTAAGATTCGGGAAAGCAGGGTGAGCGAGATGATTAAAAACTACCATTTTACATGGCGGCGATGTGAAGGGTGCCGTGGTTTACACGTGCTTGTGAAGGGATTTGCCTGTAGATCCGTGGCTCGCTGATTCACAGTGAGCGCTACGCCGGCTTGTAAATATTTGTAGAATCGCGTCCTTAATTAAAATGGTAAAACAGTATTAAATCTTGGAAGGGGCTGGAAAGAGGAGAGTGAGGAAGAGCTGTCGTTGGTAAGAGCCTGTCAACAAGAAGTTAAAAAGCTAATGGTAAATATAATTTCTGCCGGCTCTGGTTTTGCGGTGCCATCGATCGCCGGGTCCCGGCTCTGCGGCTCCGTGTGGCTCCTGATCGATGTTCTGCCGGCACAGAGCAGCCCTGAAACAACACCAGGGGGGCTGCTGCAAAAGGATTTTTTTAAAACGTGGGTATTCCGAGCGAGTGACTGTGAGAAGCTGGGCAGCAGGCCTTCTCAACCCTGGCACTGTTAAGGAACCAAAAATCCTGCTCCATTATTCCGCTGATGGATTTTTTTTTTTTTTTTTAAATTATGCCAGTCCTTGACTTCTCCTCAAGTACAAATAATATTTACCCAATGTAGAAACGCCATGTCTGAACTGAAGTTGTTTTTCTTTTTGGCCAAAGCATGAAGTTTTGTTTTACATATTTATCTTCAGACTTTGGGAAGGAAAAAATAAAATCAGCCCACAGATCTTACTCACCAGATAGAGTCTTGCCGGGGAAATGAGAACATCTGAACTCCTCCTGCCATGTCGGCTGGAGTGCAAATGGAGGTAACACGAGCTGCTCCCCGATCAGGGCTTGTACTTCTGTCTAGATTATTGGATTAATCTCTGTTACATCTATCTACAGCTAGGAATTTGTGATCCAGTTAAAGCAGCTTGAAAGGCGCCCAGCAGGTGCTGGGGGTCTGACTCCGCAGCACAAATTCTGCGCAGTTCCTGGGGAAAAGCAGGGGCTTGTCTTGCACAGGGTTTTCCAAGGCTCCATGCTGGAGGGGGAAAAGGAAAAATCAAAATCCTGACAGCAGTTGGGGAAAATTAGCCACAACCCTGGTTTTTTCTTTTTTTCTTCCCCCCCCCCCAATCCTGAAAACGACGTTGCTGACACATAAACACAGACACTGTCAAACATGAGTTTGCGATCCTTTGCTGCTCCTCGCTTCATACACATCGTATAGACATAGTGGATCTCTTAGACCTAAGAAATGCTAATTTCTGGAATTTTAAGTTTGCAGAAACTGTCCTGTAAATGTCACAGGGGATTACTAAACCTACAGGAAGATTATAGCTCTGCATAGGTTTACACTATTGATTTAAAACTTTATTACCTTTGATATAGATTCTTCACGAAGGGAACAATTCAGCAGTGGGAATTCTGGCCAAGTAGAGATATTGGAGGGTTGAATCCTTCTGTACAATCCTGCTTTTCAATAGAGTAGACAAATTTCTCTGTAGCTGATGCTACACAAACCCAATACAAACGCAGGAACGACGTGACACCTTATA
Organism: Athene cunicularia; assembly: GCF_003259725.1. Lineage (NCBI taxonomy): Eukaryota > Metazoa > Chordata > Aves > Strigiformes > Strigidae > Athene > Athene cunicularia. The sequence continues at coordinate 21,238,800 of NW_020799100.1, read as the reverse complement.
AACACAAAATCCTGCCCTGCTCAGCCAAAACTTCTGCTATATACCGCAGCAGAGAGAGAACGTAACGCACCCAAAATTATACAGCCCTGAGAGCTTTTGAATGGAAAAAGCCATGGTGTAGGTTTTACTGTCGTATGTTCTTCGTAGTATAGTAAAGCTGTAGTACAGCCTAAGAAAATCTGCCTTTGTAACAAGATCTATACAGAAATGAATACGTGGTAATGTGACTGGCAATGGTTTTCTCAGAAAAATATGCAGTTGCATAGTAAGATAGTTATAACAGGATTAGGTTTCAAGTATGAAGCTGAAGTCGAAAGATTTTTCAGGCTGGTATACGAGAAAATTACAAACGCTGATTTTGGGGCTTTCAGTTCCCCGTGGCAGAGAATCTTTGTGACCAAGCATCACTTGGGTTTGTCTCAGCTGAACCTGGGAAAACGGCGGCCCCTGTTCCTCTGCAGCCATGCCAGGGTGGGATTCAGATGAGTACAGCACCCAGTGGGGTAAGGCCCTGGGTTCTCCCCCCTGTGATCTGACTCCACGGAGCTGGTTGTTCGGGTCACAGCGCTTCACTCCAGAATCTGCACATCTAATATTCCGTGTTGGCTCTCAACCCTCCATGCGGTGGATTCTCCCCAAACACCAGCCCTTGGACATAAATAGTACGTGGAGCAAGTCAAACGCAATTCGGTAGAAGAAACCACCTGTTACAGGACCTTCACCCTAAATCCAGATTAAAAACTAAAGTCTGCATTATGTCCATTTACTAAGCTGCTCACCAGTTTCAGATGATCTCCAACTATCCCACAGCTGAAGCGTCAAACTCACTGTGAACGTTTCCCGCTCTGTAACATTCTTCATCCTTGACTATAAAATACTTTTCCCTGGTTTATACAAAATAAAGCACATCAACTGAAAGAAAACTATATAATTATTTTAACAGAAAAGTCTTGAGCGGGGGGTTCCTAATCTAAAGAAAACGCATTCACAATTCGGTTTGAGTTGCTGCTACCTCTTGTGTATCTCGAAGGTGGGACAAGCCCGGAGATGTGGCAGGGGGAGCGCAGACACCCAGCATGGCTGTAGGAGAGTTAAAAGGGATGAGTTCAGTGGGTGCTCCATTCCATCCCCATTACGACGACTGTCTTCAGAAGAGATTTATGTCATGCCATTTCTTCCTCTTGCCCCAACCTAAGCCACAAAAACGCGCTATCGCAGTTGTAACGCCTCATATATTCTAAGGAAGATAATAGTAAACTGCGCCGCTTTGACCTTTTCAGGATTTCTGCTGTTTGGTTCCCTTGCCACAGCCATCCCTCGTGTTTGCAGCGGTAACCTGTGGGGACGCAGTGCGGCGGGGGCCAATCCAGCTACAGAATATTGAAAAGGTTAAAGTCTATGTTTATGAGTCTATTAAACGTTTATAGTCTTTCACAGGCTATACCGGACATTAAAATTATGATATCTCATTCTCATAACAAACACTGTAACGAGAACAGAAAATGGTAAAGCATGAATCCGTTCTGAAGGCAACATTTGTAATGAGAGCACAAAACCAGCACAATATTAATTCGCTCCTTTGAAACAGTCAAAAAGGAAAAGATGACACCATGAACCCAAACCAGGCACAGGATGACATAGCGACGGATCGCCCAACCAGAAGGTACCCGCCACCCGTCCCCGGCAGGTTCCCATCTCCAGTGCTGACCGGCAGCAGATGCTCTAGTGGAAATTAGGAAACCTAAAGAGGGACTGGACATTTCCAACAGTCCTCAGAGTTTTTTTAGCTAAAAATGCAAAAAATTACAACTTTTTTGGAGACTGCTGGCACAGAGCCGTGCTGCTGGGGACACCGCTCCCGTTCCCACAAGCTCCTCGAAGCCTGCTCAGAGCACCGTAAGCTATCTGCTTTGCTTTTACACATAACAGTGGCTTTTATAGGCCAATTAAACGCTGTGCATATTTTTTTTTTCTTTTTATCTGTTCTAAATATATCGCATCTTAATTTCACTGTCATAAGATGGCATCATAAGATGGTTAACGAGTGCCCATGAACACGGGCAATTTACACCTCCCTCAGCCAAGGCTCCAAACTCACCCCACCATCCCCCAGCTCCCGCTGCATTTTTGGTCCCCTAGGTAGATCCAAACCTGAAAACACATGGGAAGACCCTACCCATGATCAGATTTTTGGTAACCCAAAAAGGAGCAGGTGGACCACCGGTCTTCCTTATTCCTGAGCAATTTTACGTGGGAAGTGATGAAGCATGACTTATTTATTAGTTCTCCAGTCCCACATCCTCAAGTCTTAGCCAGGGTGATGTGATAGGCACCAGCTGTACCATCCCAGCACGTCAGTCCCCAGCAACGTTCCTCAAGCACAAGGGAGAAATTTAAAGAGGAATTTGAAGAAAAACGCTGCTGCTAGCAATGGGGAACTTCTCCCCAGCGTGAGGAGCAACGCAGGAGAAAATAACGAAGAACAAAGTTTCTTTGAACTACGATGGATGGTGATATCAAATCATAACTAGGCAGACAGGCACACGTAAACACACAGGGGATCAAAGGAGGCAGCTTAAGTGCAGGCAGCGAGCTCACAGCCGGGAAGGGCTTGGAGGCCATCCAGCCAGCGCTCACGGTGGTTCGAAAGGTCTCCTAAAAGTGGGATACCAGCAGGCTTCAGTTCAGTGCACCCCACAAATTACCAGGTTTTGATGGCCAGGCAGTAGTCATAAACATTAATAGAGAGAAGGAAAAAAAAAACTCTTTTTGCTCTGTTATCAGGGTCTACATTTCAGTGTTTTTCTCAGCAGAAGAAAGGCGATAAGGGCTACCGAGAAATACCACCAGGTATTATTGCAAAGTCCCCCAAATCAGTGAAAGCCACAAACTTTGTGGCTCCTGGGGCTGCTGTGGACAGCCCGTTCTTCCTTCCTCAGAAAGTCTGTATCGTGGTGTGACCAGCTACGAACACAAAGACCAACTTCTCCAATACCCTTGTAATTTATCTTGCATGTACCATAATGCCTTGAACCACCCCCACTCGTTTGGCAAACTATCCCCATTTTTCATGCAAAGCTCTCTACAAGATGAACCCATTTTGATGACCCAGGGTCACTGAGGGACCCTGCTACTGCCAACTTGCGTTTTAAAGCAAATGCAAGACCAGGGTTAAAACACAACGAGGACAAGGCAATGCCCAAGAGCTTTACCTGAAAGACCCTAATATTACATTTGCACGGTTACACCAAGAAATAAGAGCACTGGGTGACTGCAGAGCTCCTGATGACTGCTGGGGCCTGGAAAGGTGATGGGAACTGGTGATGGGACTGTAATTTGGAATATGTGTTCTCCAGAAACCCACGATGCCTAGGAAAGCTTGCGTTGCCTTTTTGCTACTTGGTGGGGGACATCGCTGTTATGTTATTAATCACATCCATTGGAATCTGCTGACGTCCATCTTGCCATTTTATTCCTAAAAACCGAATCTCCTGTGCAGGGACCTTACTCCTCTTTATGGCGAAACCAACTCTCAGAAGGATTTGGATTATTTTCTCCCCTTTCTCATAAACTTTTTCTGCTGTATTACTCCATATGACGCGATCAATGTACCACAGGTGTTCCAACCGGCCAGTAAGTTACAAGAAAACATCTTTAGAACGGCCCCAGAAAGGAGCATTCTGCTGATATATCCCTTCAGAGACAGCACGGTATTCCTGGAGACTGTGAAAAAAGATTAAACCCCCCCACTGCCACTCCTCATTCAGAGAAGATCACAAACACTGACCGTGTTACAGAACAAACAGTAACAACCCCAGAGGTGCCCTGAATCAATATACGGGATGAAGGGGAAAGGATTTATTTACCAACCCGTGGGTCTTGCAAAACTCAAGTAGCATTTTTGTTTAAGGAAACCATCTGCATGAACCAAATCCCACCAGCTCAGACCAAGGCTCCACTCATCTTCAAGGAGTTGCCAGTGTCACCTTTTTTTGAAAGATGCAAGAAAATCAAAGTCATTGTGGAACAATTTCTCTGAGGATGCATCTTTCTCACCGCTTGATTAGTATTGGGTTTATATATTTTTAAATCCTACCCTAAATAATACCCAGAAGTGGTTTCATAATGAAGCACCAAGGTCTATTCCAGACTATGGACTGGTTGAAAGTTTCCTTTGTATTTTCTTATCAGAGATGATACCTGATATCAAGACAAGATATAGATGAATTCATAGAAATACAAGAATCACGTCCTCTAAAATTTAACTTTCTCCTTGCTGGGCACCATGTTTAATAGACTTCTGGCTAATGGTCAGCTTTGTGGTGATGACAGCCATGAATAACAAATGGATCATCATTATTGATACCCTTATAAACCAAGTTTTGAGTGCGTTCAGAAATTAAAAAAACCCTTGAAAAACGATAGTAGGAACCACTCCTGTCACCTTTTCACTAAAGCACTGCAGCAGAACAGGGTCTTGGTACCTAAGGACCCAGAGATCCAAACAGCCTTGAAGGTCTCACTCTACCACTGTAAAACTTCCGATTGCCACCACAAATTGCTATATTTACACATAAATTCTCCTGGCAAAAGAATAAACATAACACTCCTTTCTGTTGGCTGTAAAGGGCGAAGATACCCATTCAGGAGGCAAAAACTGCCGAACAAACAGCAGCCTTGTGCTCTTGTGAGCTACGCAAAGACTGAACCTGAAGCAACTTCTGTTTAAAAAAGAGCTGTGAAAATAAAACATGCAAAATCAGTAAATGTAGGGTTTGCCGCTATTACCTCAAACAAACTGAGAAAATTACAGTATATTTTCATTTTCAAATCGCTTCTGATCTGATAGTCAGTAATGAAAATAACAGGTCATTAAAATGGCAGTTATTACAAGTATAGGAAAAGTAAAACCAAGACATCAAACATAACGATGTCATTTATATTTAGTTTACTTTCCGCTATATCACTAACATGCTTTTTTATTTGTTTTGTAATGGAGTGTTGAAAAAACTATACACTTAATATATGTTGCAAAGAATTAAAAACATAGTGTAGGCACCAAGCCGGGTTTAGCATCACTTAAATAGAAATACGGGACTTGAAGTTAACTAATATGTGGTACCCAGCAGGGACTGAGACGCCTCCACACAGGAGAAGAGGACATGAAGAATTGGGCTGCTAGGTGAGGAAAGGCACACGGTTACACCAGCCATTGCAAAGCTTACGTCCTGAATGCTTTATGAAAAACAGACTATTTAAAAAAAAAAAAAAAAAGTCCCACAAGGTTTCACAGCCATTTAAACCCAGTCACAGGAATTCAATGTTCTTTCTTGGACCGTGTCTGTCATTTACCTCCCGTGTTGAAATATCGTAAAATTCCCAATTAGGGCCAGGTTTCCCCAGGGCAGCTGCCCCGTGTGAGGCCGCTCCATGTGTGGCATCTCAGCCCCGTGATGACAAGCTCCCACTGCCCTCCCGGGCAGGAAAAGTTCCTCCTGCTCTACAAAAGGGAGGAGGAAGAGCGGAACGAGAGGGATGGAAACGAAAGCGCCCAAAAGGTTGTCTACCAGGAGACGGGAGGGTTTCAATCTCCCCTGTGCCCAGCTGGGTGTGCTTCTGCACAGCTCGCTCTGTGGGAGGGGGAAAAATGAGAAAACTTTTAATTGGGGTGTGGGCTGAAGCACGGTGGGATGCTCTGCTGCGTAGGGTAGTCCTGGTTTTAGAGAGCAAATTTTGGGGGCTGTTACTGAGCCGCTGCGGGTAATGCGGGTGGTTTCTGAGCTTCTGTGGTGCTAACGCAGGTCTTTGTGCTCCAGCACCACCCGTGTAGTAAATTTATCATTGTTGAATGTACTTTGAGGAGCAATTACTCTTGTATTACCGAAAAACAGGCTTTACAAATTCAATCCATTTAAAAACAGAAAATCGCATAGTAGGAGTTGTTTTTTTCCAAAAAAAAGTCCTATCACTCCTTCCCATGTTCAAAGCAGAATATTTGGTCTCCATTCTAGCACACAAATACTTTTTTCTGTAATATTTTTGGGGGGTGTCTCTGAGCTCTTCCACAGAGGCATGGAAAAACGCAGACTGACCATTAATACTTGCCATCCTGCTTGAACGTGAAAGTATTAACGTAGGGCGTTCCCATAGCAAACCAGCAAATATACTGGTATGAATCGAGGCGCCGAAGAGAATACAGCAGGGTACCGAAGACGCAGCGTTGCGGAGCTGAGCAGGCAAGCTTATGATTAGACAAAAATTGGACTTTCTTAACGGTGCTTAACATCTACGCGATGTATCCAAGCAATATATTGTGCAAACATCTGGTGTTCCAGTGGTGAGACGGATCACGTGGATGGATGATCAAATACAGCGAGGCTCATCGCTTTTCCGTCGGAGACGCATGGTCACGCAGTGAAGGAGCATCTTTCTACTTGCTCTGGCTGCTGATCTATTGATTTTGAAGCGCTCTGATTCCCCCTGTGTCTGGCTGGAGATGCAGAAGAGATGAAGCAACTGGGAAATCAGCAAAGCAGCAAGCTGAGCAGTACAAATTGGTAAAAATTATTTAATACTGGGAAGCTGATCTAGTCACCCCCTGGTAATACTGTCAATTAAGTGTATGAAATTAATATTAATTATCAACAATGAATTGTTTGCAAGCGTAATAATGAATAGAGAGAATAGGAAGAAACGCAGCACATTTATGATGCAAAAGCATTGGCTGTCTCTGAATATTTCCTCTGAAATCTGTTTTGGTTCCATTAAGAAGTACATTCATAAATATATTTTCTTAGCATTTGAGTTGCAAATCAGCCTAGACAGATTAGAAAGTGCCACGAAGCAAATGTATATACTGAAATTCTCTCTGATCCACGAAGTTATATTCATTTAAAAAAAAAAAAAAAAAAATCAGAAAAAACTCACAGAGATGCTCAGCAAGAGCAGTCATCTTTGAAAAAGAGGAAACCGGCAGCACTTGGAAATGTTTTAACAAGAGAAGCACGCACTGGAATATCATTCCCAGCGATGCTGATGTGCTGATGCCTATCAACAGATTGCAATAATTTCCTTCTCATGTTGGGGGGAAAAAAGCAGCCAAAAGGAAATGGTAAACCTATTCTATAAGCAAATAAATCTTAAGCTCTAATACATAATTTATAATTAGTTTTAACTAATAATTTTAATTCATTTCCGGATTAAAAGTCCAATTTGCTCTGCACCCGCAAGGAAGAGATGGCGGGGGGGAAAAAAAAAAAAATGTTGGGAAGAGAAAGGCACAGACTGGGATGTGAGAGGCCACTGAGCTCCCTGAACCCAAGGGAGGACAAGCTGGTGGCAAACCCTGACTCTATGTCCCTCCCCTCTCCTGTGCGTGGCTTTTTCTTCCATTCTAGCAATTAACGCTGATTTGCTCCCTGACTGTACCTTTGAACGGATGGAAACCTTCAAATACATGAAAAACATTTTCTGCTGCTGATAGATGGCATTTGGGAGAAAGTGCTCAACGTCAAATAGTTTGGTTGGGGGTTTTTTTGTGATGGCAAAGTAGCGCTACTATTTAAACAGGAGCGCAATTCTTGTGCGCTCATTCCTTTTGGCAGGACATCTGCTAGGGGCAACCTCCTTTGCCATTAAAGCTATCCATGCTGCAGAGACGCAGGAGAGGCCGTGGTTGTACCACTAACAAGGGCATCAGATTGTACAGTGTATCACAGTGAGATTTGATCAAAATAAAACTTTAGAGAAATATTTCCCTCTAGAACTACCTTCCTCCACCCCCAAAAGTTTTCAAAATACTCCCACTGGACATATGGTGCAAACGCAGTCAAGTCCAAAGGCACAATAATTTGCATCATGTTGGGGTGGTTTTTTAAACTTATTTTTAAGAAGAGAAATTAAACTTTCTCTATTTGGGATTATTTTCCACTGCTTACTTACCTGACTTGAAAGGTGAGAGTAGTTTATAGGTTAGGTAAGTATTTGGTAGGGGAATTCTAGCTGACTTGAATGGGATTCCCAAGGCTGGGCTCTAGAAGAGCCAGTTCTGGTACAAGGGGGTAGGAGGGAAAAATGTACGTGAGCAGTTGGTCTTCCCAGTTGGCCAGGTTTTCAAATCTATGTGAAATAAGCGAAGAACAACAAAAATCAGTGAAAGCACCGAAAGCTGTTTGCCACCAGCTAGGAGGAACCGAAAGGTTTAATTTCTAGTGGAGTAAAAGCGCAGTCTGTGCCGGCACAGCGAGCCCCTGGGCAAGGCCAGGGAATAAAACAGCTCACGACTCCAAACCAAAACCAGCCCCAGGTTCAATTCAGAAACATCCGACAGCTAACGCTCAGCCCCCAGCTCCAGAATCTACACTTAGAGCGAGGAAAAATTAAGCTGCAAATATTCCATTAGCTGATTTCCCACCAAACCTCCATGCTCGCTTTCCCCGCAGGACTGCTGTGGACGTGGGGTTGGGCTGTGCAGCGTGCCCAAGGATGCTGTAACCTCAGCTCAGCTCTGGTCGGTGTCACAGGAGGTGTTTTGTCACCACAGCTGGTGCAGAGCTTGGGAACATCTGGATGAGGTGAGCAAAATGCCGTCGCACATCACAAAAATCGAGGTGTACATGCAGCAGTCCGCTCACAGACGTCTCTGTACAAACATGGGGTTGCTTTCCTGAAGGACCTGCAGGCTAATCGAAGAGCTGACGAACTTCAGAAGCCTGTAGTATCATAAGCAGTATTTTTAGAGCCATGTATAAACTGGTAGATCAGTTTATGCCGCTTGAAGGGTATAAATATAATTTAATAAGACAATCACGGTTAGTTCTTTGCAATTATTTTGTAATAGAAACATGAATCTCAGTTCAAGCCCGATTTATGCTCGCCCTCACCTAACCCAGTGCCAGGATCTTTGATCCCAAGTTATTTAGGAAGTGGAGAACTCTCTCCTTGCACGGGGCATTTCTGCTTGCAATGTGCAATAAGCAGCAGAAAGAGCAAGATCTGTGGGGGTTAAATCTTTCAGCATCCTCAGCGCACATCGTGGACTTGGTTGAGCCAGGAAGTTACACTTTATAGTTGGCACACGCCAGAGGCAGCTCCTGTACCCCGGACGGAGCAGTTTACAAGGGGAAAGATCCTCTTTTAACTCAAGGAAATTAAAATGGTGCAAAGAGAGAAAACAACTCTTTAGCTTCATAATGTTGATTTATACTAATCTAAGTAGCTATTCTTATAAACTGATCTGTGGCATTTCTGACCTTCCTTCAATCTGTCACAAAAGCAAGATATTCAGCGTTACTCACTCAACCAGAAAAAAAAAAAAAAAAAAAAAAAAAAAAAAAAGAAAAAAAAAAGAGAGAACTCAGATGAGGTGTTTGTTCCTGCTCCTCCTCTGCTGTTGCTTAAGGAAAGAAGCAAACTGGATTATATCAAACTCATATGATACAGTAAAGAAATAAATGCAAATTACTTACCCAGGTTCTTCCCAAAAGCCTTCGCATTTTTTTTTTTTTTCCGTAAAAGAATCCGTTACTGAAATGCCTTTTTAGGTGCAACATACAATTTTTTTAAAGCACTCAGCAGAACGACTTAAAAGTTTACAGCAGAAACCGAATAAAAATATCATTTCCAGTTCGAATGGCAAAGAGAAACTGAAACAGCGATCATGTCACGTTGGGATTTCTACAGGACGATTCGGGCAAAAAGCACTTCCAGTTGGGAAACTCCCACTGTCCCCTTCAGTAGTGAAGAGCGGTGAGAGCCTCGAACCTCTCCCAGAGCCCGAGACAGGCCATGGGGAAAACTTCCCCCTGAGAAACTGCTGCAGGCAGCCCCCCCATCACCCCCATCCCGCTGCCCTCCAGCCCGCTCCTGCTCCCGCTCCTCCCTCTCCTCGCAGACGGTTGGGCTCCCCAGGCTGACACCAAAGTTTTTGCAAGAGCCGAGGATTTTTGTCCCTTTTTCTTTTTTTTTTTTTTTTTTTTTTTTTT
>NW_020799100.1:21211769-21228767 GCF_003259725.1 Athene cunicularia | reverse complement strand
CCCTTTTTTTTTTTTTTTTTTTTTTTTTTTTCTTATTTTCGCAGCAATTTCTGTCCCTCCTCCCCCTCCTGTCTTGCAGCACCATAAGAGATCCACTTGCGTCTGCTCTAATTAGAAATTATTTCCAAGTTCAGCTTGTCGAGACGGGCGGCAGCCGTGTGGCCGGGGTGTGGGAAAGGCCATAACCTGCCGGGCACGGGGTTTGGGGTTTGGGGCTGCCAGTCCCTGCCAGCCCGAGCCTGTTGGGGCAGAGCGGGGACCCCCGCAGGAGCCCCCCCAGCTCCCACCACCCTTCCCAGCCTCTTCAGCATTCAAACTGCTTGTGTTCTGAGCGAAAACCAGATCCACGCTTGCAATGAGACTATTTCAGAGCAACGGAAGGCAAGCAAATATTAAAATTGAAGTTCATAGGAAAAGGTTTAATTTATACTGGAAAAACAGGGATAACAAACTCTTCAGGATGCAACTCCCCTCCAAATGGATGTCAGGTGCCAGTTAGTGCTGGATCAGCTTCAGGAACCAGAAATCAGTTTGCACATTAAAAGCAGCTGCAATCCTTTGAAATTTATGGGAGACCGAGGGAAAATAATTCTGAATAATACAGGTCCTTTGGCATTAACTTAAAATTATTTTTTAAATAAATCGGGTGCAGTTTTATTTATAAGCCCAAGCCTTCCGCAGCTCAGAGAGCTGCTCAAGGGGGAGGAAAGACAACCTTCAGCTGCTGTAAAAACTGATGGAGCTGGAATTTAAAGGAATCGGGACGATTTATGCTTCGTAAAGGTCTGCTCCGGAGTACTGCTCAGGACCATATGAATCCTTCCTTCTCTTTCAGAAGGGCTGTCTGAATGTCACTCACGTTGCCCTTTATTTTTATCCATTAGACAAACAAAACGAACGATCACATTTATGCCGCGGACAGAAAGCAGACCCCACAGGCTATATGTTGTGAAAAGAACTCTTTCTACTGAGCAAGATAATGCTTGAAAAAGTGAATGAAAAGATTTTAGTAAAGAGGAAAATGTCCCTGTAGGACCCTTCCTAATTCTGAGCTCTTCAGTAACGTCAGTCTCACTAATCCATACCTAGCTGTGAGTTCAAATGAAAAATTCATTAACTTTGTGTCCTTTAATTTATTAGGTGTAGCAACACTCCTCATCAGGGGAAGGGCTGAAAGGAGGGGACAATCAGGGTGCTTTTATTCTTTTTGGAAACCTACAGGCTCACAAAGGGAGACGACCAGTTTGTGAGAAATTACACTCGCCTAATTAGAAGAGCCGCTGTTTGCTCTCGCAGGCGCGCCGAAGCCGACCAAAGGAGAAATGTAAAAGCTGTCATCAAAGACCTGAAATGGCCACAGCTAAAACCGTGCCAGGACCAGACAACAGCAGAGGCACCTCAGTGACCATTTCATCCCACAGTGGAACATAAAAAGGGAACACATCAGGAACAAGAATAACAAAGTCTTTTATACAGTGAATTAAAGCTGAAGTCTGGACTGTCTACACTTCAGCAGGACTAGAAGTTGCTTTATATCCACTATACCAACTGCTAGATACCTCTTATGCCGTGTTACGGCACATTGTAGAGTTTTTTCCCAGCAAACTGCCCGGGATAGCTGAGTTTGGGTGCGGGAACCAAGAGCAGGAAATATAAGGATTTTATATTTTTTTTAAGGCTGTCCTACTCCAGGGGCTCAGGGATCCCATCACAACTCTTCTCTCCCCAGCTGAACCCAGGGATAACAAACCACTCCCATCTTATTCATTGGGACTGATAGAAGGATTCAGTTTTATACAGTAACACAATATTTTGTCCTTACATGACCCTTCCCGGTGTTCCTTCCCTTCCTCTTTGGGAAGGAAAAAATAATGATCCTTATTTTCTGCCAGGAAACACAGATAGCGAGTGGGGTGACATGGACCACAGCCAGGGCAGAGCCAGCAGCAGAGCCGTGCCTCCAGCCTGCCAGTCCCAGGACCTATTAACATTAATGTTTAATTAGTGTTTACATTTTCCAAGCAAAATGTAAACACGTATCTGCACCAGCCAATACCAGCTGTGGCGGAAGAGTGATGTTATCCAAAAGCAATTTCCTCTCCTTTCAAGGGGGCATCTCCAGTAGGTAGGACCATAAAGCAGCATCTGAATCGCGACCCCTCGTATTGTGCATTTACAAAGCACAGCAGCGGGGTCTTATCACCAGTTATGAGGTAAGACCAGCGACTATTTAGACTGACAAGAAAGGCTACGTAAAGCGGTAGGAAAACAAAAAAAAATTTAAAAACTCCACCAAAAACCCCAACCCCTTTGAGGATGCTGCAGCAGCCATATATGATTTCAATTATGGAAATACAAACTGTCTTGATAGCCATATGGATACACTCTTTGAAGCAGCAAATTATTTATACGAAAATTAATTGTTCTTTGGAACAGCAGAAAACTCTGAACAGCTGTAAAAAATGTTCGCAACGAAATCTGAGTCTCATGGAGGTTAATCTGGATTTAAATTTCTTTGCAGATATTAAAATGAAGTTCAGCTGAGCCAGAAGTTCGTAAAATCAGCTTGTTTCTCATGCCTGTACGTTGCTCGCAAAAATGATACAGATGCTCTGCCCGTTGGCCCTCTGTCCCTCAGAACTGATGCCCCGTTTACCCAAAGACATAGCGTGTCCCTCTGTCACCAGCGGTACCTTCCCAGGCCAAGAGTCTCCTCCCTTGTGGTCCCACTTGTCCCACTCCAGGGATCACGCAGACAAACATTTGGAGGAGAAAGTCATACATGTGAGGATTTTCTGTTGCAATTACTGGAAAAAAATTAAATCTGCAAATACTCTCCGTCATCGATGTTTCTAAAACCTCTGTCACATGGGCGTTGGGATAGCAAATGGTCACGGTTTCATGGAGGATGGGTATGATGGGGAAAGAATAGCTTGTGTTTATCATCACATGCTTTCTTCAATTATTGGACATCAGGAAGGTGTTACAGCCCCTTCTGTATGCCCGAAAAGTCAAAGAAAAAGCCAGCTGGTCTCCCTTCTCTGCAGGGAAGGAAGCCTTAGGGGGTAAGAAGGTGAGTAAGGTTCTTGAGCAGCGAGCTGAAACAAGATAATTTTTCCAGGAGCGGGGGTGCACAGTCACCTATTTCTCACTAACCACGTGCCGTGTTTAAAAATCAAATATAAATGTTCCACCTCTGGGGTGGTGGAAAACTATCACTGAGAACAACCAGAGCTGATGCACCAAAATTACGATCATTAACTACTTATAAAGGGTCATCGGTGTTTGCACACAACATCCATACAAGGATACAGGAGATGTATATACGGTGCTAATGCAGTTACTCAAAGGAAGCAAACTTAAAAAAAAATAATGTGTGTGACGTCTTCAGTCTCAGAGATGATTCCACAACTATCCCATGGTGTTATCTAAACAATGCATAACCTGGAACTATGAGAATTAATCCGGTTACCTGGCAAGAACAAGGGGTCATTTGGGCTCAGGTGAGAACCACACGGAAAGATCTGGCAAGACAGTCCAAGCTAGACTAATTAAGAATAGTAAATAACAGAGTACTATCTTTATTCTGTCTTATCTTACGGTAGAGTTCAAGTTTTGGTGCTGTGACAAGGAAGCGTCCGAAAGCAAAGGGCACCTGGGAATAGAGACATTTTCACCCTGGCTTAGATAATCAGTTGCAGTGAGTTTTCTTCACATACAGTCATATATATATATATTTATATATTTATGATAGAGGAATTCCTCATGCAATTACAAACATATTCATGACCCCAGGGTCTCCAAACCCACCCGTGATCCCCGAGAGCAGGACACATGAGAGAGTGAAGGGGCAGGGCTGACCCCGGAGCGAGCAAGGTCAGAGTTACCACACGCTCATATGGGGGTAAGGTGCCAGGGTTCTCAGTAAAGCATAAATCACAGGAATTACTATGCAAATACATGATGTATGATTTTTTTTAAGCTGCGCTTGTATTCTTCTTTAAAAGCTTAAACCGGAATTAAGTTTGGTGATTGCCTTCCATGCAAGGACGACTTTAGCACAGAGCCGGGTGTAATTTTTCGCTGAGGCGCCAGAATAACCAGGCTAACCATAAATCACAAATAGAAAATTGCAAAAACTGCCTTGGTGAAACACACACACAAAAAAAGCTAACTTTACCTAGAAGAACAAAACAACGGGCAAATGCTATCACCTTACACCTGCAAGGAAAGTTCCTGAAAACATACACAGCTGTAGGGATGCTTTTTGGAGGTTTGTTGTTTGTAGATCTCACCAGATGATTGTAGGTGTGATGCCAGTCTTGCCCGCCTAGAGAATTTTGATCTTTTGCCTGACATTCTCAAATTTTTTATTTTTTTTTTTTTCCCCAGTGTCCCACAGCCCCCTGAAGTTAGGTGGTGCCTCTCCAAAGTAGGTCTCGCCTGGAGAAGTTGCACACCGCGCTCTTTGTGGACGACACCCACGGAAGCAGCTCAGTAACCTGGGTATTGTCACTCCCCGTGAACTCTTAATCCTTCGGAAATAAGACCTTCAAGTCACAGTAGGGGGGGTACAACGTGAAGCGTTTATTTGCATGCCACATCAAGCTAGAAAAGGTAGATTGTGTGTATGTGAGGGCACAAAGGTTGAGAATTATTTCTTACGAAACCTAACTCTGTAAAGGCTTAGCTAGACACCTTTGATGTTTCTGGAGAGCACCATCTGAGCTCATTTTTGGAATAAAGTAGCGAGCTCAATGATATCTTCATTTCTTGGAGACAGTTCTTCAGTCTCTTTTCTATACTGTATGTTCCACATTAAGTCATTATCTATGCTGTTCACTCCATTAATTCTGCTAGTTTTATTAGCAAAGTTCTGCTGCCTGGTCCTGTAGCAGTGACAAGCATTTCTAAAAGCTAATCTGACAGATAATGACTCCATTAAGTGTTGAATACTAATTGGTTTACATCAGGGGCCTGAAATTAATTGATGTAAATAAATTAGCACCTGAGCATGCATCACCCCAGCTTTGGATTTTCCTAAATACCAATGATTTTTAAAGCTTGTATCTTCAGCAAAATGCAATGGAATATAAACAGACAGGATGAGTAATTAAAATGTGGCAACAAAATAAGACTATCAAGATGAGCTTAACAAAGATTGTTTACCTATTGATGGAAAGGGTAGTGCCTGCCTGTACAGTCTGTTTACACTGCTCTGACTCATACAAAAGATACTTTTCTGACAGCTTCCTGAAGATATAATTATCATTACTATTAATAACAGTGACACTGACCCCCACACCGTTACTGAGATTTAGTAAAGTTATGTGATACACAGGGAATGTGTGCTATTAATCACAACAAACACCTGCCCCCCTGAAAAGTCAAGCCTTCAATTATTAATTCAAGGAATTAATAAAAGTTATTTTGTTTTAAAAGGAGAAAACCTCATTATAGTGGAGATTTGTCACTGGAATGACACAAATAATGACTAATTTCTAAAGCTCGGGAGAGCGAGAGCGTGCGTGTGGAGATTGGGCATGTCAAGAGCAGTCAGTAGGTTAGGAGACGCCAACAAATACAGTCTATTTTTATACACAGATTTACTACTTTCACTTTCACCTTTATCAGGAAAATAAAATCTAATATAAAGCAATAAAAACCTGAGAAGCATCCGTACATCTCGGGAAAGCAGATATCATTTGGAGCGGCAAAGCAAATCCAGCCTAGGACAATAGAGAATCGTGTAGGTTGGGAAAAACCATCGAGTCCAACTGAGAATCATCAAGTCCAACCATAAACCTAAGAGTGCCAAGGCCACCACTAAACCGCGTCCCTAAGCATCACATCTACACGGTTTTTAAATACCTCCATGGACGGTGGCTCAACCCCTTCCCTCGGCAGCCTGTCCTAGTGCCTGGCAACCCTCTCAGTGAAGAGCACACGGACAGCATGAGGCAATATACGGCCACTCAGCTCCATCACCCCCAGAGAGCTCGCCTGGATTGCTGCAGGGGTGATGGGAAGCTTTGGAAAAGCCACCAAGGGTGATCGAAAGACACCCGTTAACTTCAGCCTGCTTCAGATCAACTTTCTCATTACTCCCATTTATTTAAGATCAGATACGCAGATTATTTTTACATGCACCAAAGAACACTTTGTTTTGACAGAGTTATCACCACTGTGAAAACATTAAATGACTTAAAGTTATCCTGCAAAGGACATAATCAAAATTTCTGGAGGTTGACATCACCTTCCTGAGGGAATTACGATACACGAGATTATCAGGAAGAAATCTGTTGAGGACATTTATAAAGAACCTGCTGTGAGATCTTTTAAGATAAACAAAAGTTTCTGCTATGAAAAATGACTTTTTGAGTATGGATTTCATTTTAGTGACTATTAGAAAAACTTCTGTGATTCACCAATCGAGATAACTTCAATCACACATTATCATTTTCCAGTATTTGACTAACAATGTATGACATTTGCAAAGCCAATGAGGGATGGAATCATAGAATAGTTTAGGTTGGAAGAGATCTTAAAGATCATCTATTCCCAACCCCCTGCCCCGGGCAGGGCCACCTTCCCCCAGCCCAGGTTGCCCAAAGCCCCGTCCAACCTGGCCTTGAGCCCTTCCAGGGAGGGGGCAGCCACAGCTTCTCTGGGCAGCCTGTGCCAGGGCCTCTCCCTCTCACAGGGGAGAATTTCTTCTAATCTAAATTTGCCCTCTGCCAGTTTAAATCCATCATCCTCTGTCCTATCCTTGTAAAAAGTCCCTCTCCAGCTTTCTCGTAGGCCTCCTTTAGGTACTGGAAGGCCACTATATGCTCTAATATAAGGTATAATTCCACGGAACATCATGGAAGATGCTCTTATGGCCGCAGGGAGAGCCAGGATCCTCCTCTCCCCTCCCAGCCAGACACCTGTAGGTACCTTGCAAGGGCCCCAACCTCCAGCACCGGTGTCGAAGCAGAAACCCAGTGCTCAGTGCCTGCATGCTTGAAATGCTCCTCTGCAACAGCCGTTTTTATCTTTCCTGCTGTGCTCCTTTAATAACTCCCTTTGATCTAATGCCAAAGTGGCAAGTCATCGCAAACAAGCAGCCAGAGCTCCGCGCTGCGGTCATAAATAACACACAAGCGTTCCCCATCTCACCCCTCGCTCCTTTCGGGGCCAGGATCACAAGGGATGGTTCATCCCACATTTCAGAGAAGTTGTAGCTCCTGGATGGAGCATTTATTACCACCCCGGCTCTGATTTTGAGTTTCTCAGCTGCTTTTCAGTCCCCGAACCACCAGCGATTTGCCTCAATCCGCGTGGATCCCAATTCCTGTGTGGAATGTCCCTGAGCCCAGGTCCTCTCCTACACCAGTGAACCATTTCTGGTAGCTGCATCATCAAGACTTCACGAGCTGGGGATTTCGCTGGGGTCGGCGTTCCCCAGAGAGCAGCTGACAGACAAAAACCTCCTATATATTCCTCATGCACTACCAAAGCTGAACCTCAAGGAACAGCAGAAAAAAAAAAATCCTCTGGAAAGTAGCTGCAATAGAACCAGGCATTTCTTGGCTCAAACACCCCAAGAGATTCCTTATTTCAGAGCTATTATTTTAGTAATAAAGGTAAAAGATGAAAGTATTAATAACTGTGAAGAGATATAGGAATGAATAACCCCTTTGCCACTTATAATAATACAACTAAAATATAGCTCTGAGTGATTAAGCAGCTTTTAAACATTGCCTTAAGCTAAATAAGATGTTGGAAGCATTTTAGTAATATCATGTTTTCTGACACAGGCTTCCTTTAAAAGCATTCACCCAAGAGTGCTGGAAAACTGGCAGAGTATTACCTCTTGGATAATAGTAGACAACTTCCATCATCATTCGGTTACTGGACCAAAACCAGTTGACACCATTTAAATGGATCAGCTTTTCCCCTTATAACCAAGCAGCAGAACCCTGCGACTCTAGAGCAATATCCTCGAGCCTGGGAGAAGGTTGCCATTGCAGGGAGGTTTGGTTCTTGTCCATCCTCTTCTCCATCTTCAGAACATTTTCAGAGCAGCTTCTCTCTAACCTCTCTGGTGCAATGGTTTTGATTCAGCCACCACCAGTACAACACTGGAAAGTCATCGAGAGTTAATCAGTGAAAATTAATTACAAGAATAAAATTTCCATGAGTTTCTCTTATCATCAATATTTAAGTATAATGGATATTTATTAGTCGGTGTAACTGACAACAGAGCTTAAAGGCTGCAGTTTTCCAGTAGTCACTGTACATACACTTAATGAGAATTCAAAAGACATAATGAATTAGGATTCCCCTGTTGGGCACTGAATATTTCTTCATTAAATTCTAATGAACTGGGAAGAGTATCAGGTTTGCTCATGCAGTGTATTTTTCTCCTCTTTTATGGTTATGTTTAGATGCATTCAGTTAATCCTCATCATTCTTACGACAAAGAAGTGCTGAAAAAACATGTTTGTTACGAATGGAAGGAATATAAATATGTAAAGTCAGAAAAGTCAGCAGCACAAATTATGTGAAATAAGAGCCAAAGAATTTTTGCTGTACCATACAGAACCCACACCTCCCAAACCAGCTATTTGTTTTTTCTCCTCAGGAATAATAGGATGAGATGAAATCTCATCTAGCAATAAAGTTCTGGTAAATGATGGCGTGATCTCGCTCGATTACCACCTTTAGAAAAGAAAGGACTAATTCCTGAAACCAGTACCAAACAGCAGCCTCTCCCCATCCCTAAATGAGAGGGGTCCCTGCAGATAAACCCAAATTGCTTGTCACAGAACCTATGGCAAGTACGTAACAGTGCCAAGAGCAGCACAGGAAAAACATCTCGCTGAATAACTATCTCAAGTGTGACCATGATGCCACCTCAGTAAGTGCCCCGGGACGGGAGGGGTGGCTGGGCCGTGCACACCCGCACCAGGCAGCCCAGCTAAACAAACCCAGGAGGTATCGAGTGTCTGTGCTTGGCAGCTCTTCTACTGGGCATCAAGCAGCAGAGAGGAATGGGAGCTCTGGAAACTGATGTCTCTACATTCTGAGTTACTATAAGTAATGTCCTATAGGTATGTGGTTACTACAAAGAGTAAGCAGGCATTAAAAAATAAAACAAACCTGTGATGGTATTAAGTCAAAAATCATTTTCAAAAGGGCAGTAAGAGGGTGAAGAGGGTTTGAAAGAGAGCATGAAAGCAGCTGCAATAAAACCATGACTTCTCCGTACTACTTCCAGAATTATGGCGAAGCGGGAATTAATTTGCAAACCATTTGCTGTCACTGTATCCACGGGCAAAAGCTGCCGCACCACCGCTTTCCCCTCGCCAGCGCCGCGAAGCTGCCCCCAGCCACGCTCCTCCGTGGTGGCAGCCGTTCAAAGGGCAGCAGGTCACCTTGTTTTTTGGGGAACGGGCCAGTTCCCGGCGTGGTGACACTGCCCACACAGACCCCGGCACCCCAGCACGTCCCCTTAATCGCTGCCTCCCACATCGAAATCCGGGGGATTATAACACTTCATCTTCTCACTGGCTGTTGGCAAGACAAGCAAAGCAATTAGGCTGTTATGGCAATTTTATGGTGCTTACAAAATTCATTAGCGGCCTATTAATTAAATTTTGTCTTTAATAATAATATTATTATTATTATTATCTTTTCTTCTAATTCTTTGCCTGCTCAGGCTCTATTGGCTGGTCTTTTCCAGTTTTGTGGTTTGTTTTGTTTTGTTTTTTTTCTCCTCTTGCTTTGCCTTTCTTGTTTGCTTTCTGAGACAGACACAGCCCAACTTTGCTCTCCAGCCATATGGAGGCCCTGGAGGGGGAGAGCCAGCTTTCTCAGCTCGGCTTTGCTATCCGGGATGAGCCTGGAGCAGCAAAGCCTTGCTCTGACGGAGCCCCGCGACATCTGAAAGACCAGCACTGGTCCAGAGAGCAGATACGGCCCCAGCAGAGCACGTGCAGGCTTTGCTGGAGGAAGCCTTCACATAAATCGGCAATTTAGGTCAAGGGACAAGTTCTCTTTTTGTCAGAGACTGGGGACGGCTGGGCTTTTTTTTAAAATGGAGGATGCAGATAAAGCCTGGTGATGTGGAATCTTCCCAAAGAAGTAATTTTTGGAGGATATTGTCCTTCAGAGCTAGGAAGCAGAGCACTTGTTCTTCGTGGAAACCATCCAGGGTCGTTTTGTTTGTTTGTTTGTTTGTTTTTTAACTCCACATTGGGAATAACCTCCAAGAGACAGTTTCATAATATTGTACATTAATTTAAGACCGAAGTGTATTTTATTTGTAGACTTGCCAGGATTTTGAAGTCTCCCTCCCAGGCTCCTGTCCCCTCTTAAAACATCTCCGGAGACTCCTTTGATGCTCCTAGCATGAGAGATCCCACCACCCCACAACGCAAGAGATTGTCTGAATTGGAAACTTTCCCAGAACAAGTTTGCTGGTTAAAGGGCTCTATCTGAGATGAAATATAGCTCAGTCCACAGGGTCTTACCTTCAGTACTCTCAAACTGCTGTCTCAGGCAATGTTAACCAGTATCACGCTCGATGTGTTCCTCTGTCCTGTAAGAAACAGCAAAAGACTTTATTATTTTTACTAAAATTCCTACTGGGGCTCGGTGTGGCGCTGCTGTTTTGTCCCTGAATTTTACAGCCCCATATCTAAGGCCAGACGGTGCCACAGACTGCGTTGTGGATGTATCCTGCACGAGCATGAGCTGCGTGCCTGGTGATGCCCTGCTTGGCTCTGGGGCATCTCCCACCATTCCAGTCCTGTGCTGCCCTGGGCAGGAGAGGACACAGACTGAAGCAGAAGCATCCCAGTTACACTGTTGGTAAAAACAGGTGGGCATGGAGTTACGCCTCCTCCGTCGCACTGTACCCCCAGTGGAGGCGATGCCCCTTCTCCCTGGAGCTGGGGTGAGCTGGTGCCCAGACCAGGGTGGATGCCCAAATCCCTCCGTGCCCCCAGTGCTCCCCACCCAGCGGCAAAGTGGGGGAGCAGCGGCCACCCTCATCTCTCTACCTAAATAATTCGGAGTGGAGCCTCCTGTGAGCAAGCAGGCGCGGGCGGCGGGGCGGTGCTGGGGCGCACTGGTGGTGCTGGGGGGGTGCTGGGCAGCACGGCGCAGCGCCGGTGGAGCATTGCCATCTACAGCGCTGCGAGCAGCACTGCACAGTGGCGCCAGGGCCCGCTCCCCACAACGCGCCGTTTCTCCATTCCCAGACACGGGCAAAAAAAAAAAAAATTACAATAACAGTTTTAAATCTGTTTGGTGCAGGCGTGGAGACAGCGCGCACAGACTCCGAGTCGGGTCCCCAGCTGCACGTAACGCTGTTTGGGTTGGGTTTTGAGCTTTACAATTCACTCCCCACCCAGAGAAAACATTTCAACAGCCGTGGAAGTTTGACTTAATTTTTATTTATTTGAAACTAAACAATTAGATGGTTCTGAGCGCTTCAGGCAGGCCTGTCGCCAGCACACAGCGGCACTTGTTATGAATTCAGACCGTATCCCTCAGCACTAATTTCTGTTGAGTGATATAACCCATTTTGTTTGCTGTAGCGCTGCGCAGAGCGGCACAGAAACCTGCAGGGATTTTCTCCAGGCTGCAGGAACCTCCAGACTAACTTTCTTGCAAGCCCTTACCACCAAAACGAGCCAATTATAAATTCGTTTTGGAAACGTGTTCCCGGGATCTGAGGTGCTACGTGTCACCTGTGCTGCAAGCCATCGTGTCGCTGAAGCCGATGAACTCAAGGCAGCTTCATTTTGTGGCAGGGAAAAAGCATAAATTCAAACATTAAAGCATACTAGTCGGCACACATGTTAAAAACCAACATTTGCACCCTATATAATTCAATATTGTTGTTGGTAACCTTTGATAAATTGCTGTTATATGTCATTTTAAGGGCAAGTTAAGGGACAGTGAGGCTCTTAAAGCATTAAAGCACCTGACTGTTGCTGCTTAACAACAAAGTCATCCTTTCAACTGAAGTCATTCTAATATAATACATTGTTAACTTGAAAAATCATTTGTCTTTACAAGCGATGACCTTTCTTTTCTATTAAAGTCTTTATTTTTTTCTAACATTCTTCAAGATTAAAACTTTGTTGTACTTAATAGACAAAAAAACTGCCTTCACGTTTGATGCTGTTAGGTGGCCGATAACATTTCTACCTATCCTGCACACGCGTTAGAACTTTGCTGCCCTGCGTTACTTGAGAAATAAATAAAATCTGAGGAGCCCAAACCGAGGCATGGGTTATGCTAGCCTTCCCCTGTGCTGGTGCAGTCGATCAGCAGACAAACACAGCGGGAAGTTCATGGAAGAGAACGCGGGCTGGCCGCTGGCAACGTGCGCTGGGGACAGCCCCAGTGCCACCACCTGGCCAGCCCATGCCAGGGGCCACCCAAGCCAGGCTTACCTTAATGGATCATCCCAGCCACAGTTGCCTTCATCCTTCATTTTGCAACGTACGGATTTGCACCATAGGTAGTAATACAATGAGCCTTCACTCTTACAGCAGAAAAATTAAGGTTGCCATTATTACGCCTTCACACAAATCCTCGTGGAAGAGTTAGCTTCTGTTTGCATTAAGCAACTGCATTTCATATTGCATTGGTTAATACCAATGTCTTTAGAGGTCATCAAACTCAACAGTTAAAAAAAAATTAATCTGAGCATTTACAGCAGTTAAATACAGTTAAATAATTAATGATGAGGAAATTGAACTTCCCATTGAGATTGGATTAGGAGCCAATGTGGGACACCACTGCTGTAGAGCATGTTTCCCCGGGGAACCTCCCAGCAAAAATCAGCCTCTTTATTGCTTTCCATATCACTAATAAAATATGAAGGCAGAGAATACAATAATATTTTCATATCATAATAATGACCTTCAGAATGCAATCAGACTAGCAGCTCTCACTGAGCAATTTGCTAACATAATATAAAATTGTTAATATGATACGAAGGTCACTAAGACAGTCTAAAAATTAGTGTAATGACAGGAACTAACTGAGGCCTTTCAGCAAAAAGAACAATTAACTTGCAACTTCGTTTTTGCAGTCTGTACCTCGCGTGCATGCGTCAGGCACAATGCCAAGGAGCCGTGCAGTGTCCCCAGGCCAGGAGGGCTTCATCTCCGCCTGCTCTGTGATCTTTTCAACTCTGCTGGCTCAAAGCTGGTGTAAGGAAGAGACACCTCAACCCTGGACGTTTGCTAATTCAGTGTCAGGGGTTAACGGCAAAATGGAAAAGAAGGATGCAAAATGCAAAAAGTCGAGATGACAATTTAAGAGATAAAACAGAATAAAAGGAAAAGGAAAGAAGGACCACCAAAAAAAAAAAAAAAAAAAAAAAAAAAAAAAAAAAAAAAGGCGCAGAGAAGCACCTTCAGAGCTCGTTAGAAAACGCACCGAGGTGGGAAGCAGAATGTAGACTGACCTGCAGGTGTAGAAATCGTTGAGCTTTGGGAACCAGGATGGAAGGAGAAGGCAGCACCGCCAGGAGCCGACAGCCAGGGGCTGTGCTTGGGTCTAGCACGGCAAGGTGCTGCTAGATCCCAGGCAAGTTCTTCACAGGCCTTCAGCTCACGTCTCTATCTCCGCAAAACTGGAAAAATACTTCTGAGAAGTCCTGCCATGCTGACTAGGTGCCTTGAGCTCCCTGGAAGGACATTGCTGTAGCAATGTAAAGTAGCTTTCTAAAAAAAAGGAGATGGACATCCCTAAAAGACTCGTTGTCGAGGAAAGCTTTGATTCAGGGGGATTTATGGGAAATAAAAGCACAACAGTATTTTTAATGGAACCATATATTTAAAAATGAAAATATTTCAGTAATAATTTTCCTCCTCAGTAAAACTGACGTGTTTAGAATCTAGTTTTGGTAGCTTAAACATGAGGGCCCAACAAAAAAGTTCTGAACATCTTTAAAATCAAGGATTTTTAAATATTTTTTGAAAAAAAAAACCAAAAAACACTTTTAAAACTGAGTTTTGTCTAATTATACCAACATCACCATTACAAAGCGAGGATCTGATCGAAATCAATGGAACAGTCTTTGTGAAATCTCTTCCGAGCAGCGGGAGCAGGTCAAGCCACGGCTTTGTTTCCATAAACAGAGCTTTTATGCAGGTACTTCAGTACTCTGAATGGCAAATACAGTGGGGAAAAGTGTGTGGGAAGTCATTCTTCAGCTGCACAGCGTGCAGGAGGGGTATCTCCTCCTGGAGACTCATTTTACTGTCTGAGTCAAAGCCCCTTAATATGTATTTTATACAGGAATTGATTGGTATTTAATTAACCTACACTTTATTCCATAGTCAATCTTTAATTAAATGCATCCTTAAGCATAGAATTTAGAGCATTACCAGAATGGCTTTAAGTGCAGAAAGCGTTTTTATGTTTTCCTCATAAACGAGAAATAAGGAACGAAGTAAATAGCTGCTCAAAAGAAGCTCAGTTGAACACAAAACTGTTTGCAGGGAGCCATCCACCGAACTTTTCCCACTGGGTATGGGCATTTATGGACGGTGAAGCTAAAGCAGGAGCAAGGCTTTGAAGGAAGAAGACCCTTCAGCTCCCTTGAGCTCTTTTGAAGCCTCGAAGCCTTGCGCAGCCTTTGAAAAACAAATTCCAGAAAAAAAAAGAAAAAAAAAAAAGAGGTATTACAAAACACTTCCTAATGTAAACTGCAGTGATTAATTTTAAAATCTTAAGTAGCTAAATGTTGTTTAAATAAGGATACCTAGCGATGAAAAGAATATCATTATTTTATAATTCGCAAGAAAAGCCTCTTTCCATGCAAGCCTGCATCTGCTTTCTTTGCAAAATTCTGAGGCTTCTTATGCAAAAATGCTGAACGGGGAAAAGTTTAGAGTCGACTTATTTTCCATTGCCTTGTAACACGTGTCCTCCTCTGTTCACCTTAACTTTACTCCCTAAATACACGCAAGCGTAATATTTGCTACAGATGCAAACATGCAACAACCTGTCCATCTCTCTGCCTCCCTGAAGGTCAGTCCGCGCCTTGCCGTGGCTTAGCTCTGCCCCTCCACGGCTCTGCGGTGCGGGAGCTCAGGGGTTGCCCTCCAGCCCCATCAGGTCTTGCTCAGAGCATCACGCTGAGCATCAGCACCGCAGGCAGGAGAAAGTAGTTCTATGTTACTTGAGAAAGAAAATTTTAGGAACCCAAAACCAAGACGTGGAGCTACGCTAGCTTTCCTCTGTGCTAAAGAACATTCGAAGCTGGGAGGGACCTTGAGGTGGTGTTGGCTCAACGCCTTCTTGACAAGCTTTGGGGACTCCTGCATGCGATAGAGTCTCTCACGACTGACTCCAGCTGCCTTTTAGCATTACAGCAAGGTGACATCCAGGCACTGTGACTCTCTAAGCTGATACCAGGAGTAGAAGCAGTCTGGTAGCTCTGCGGATTGTATCACAAGCCTCCTGCGTGGGCTTGATTCTCCAAAAGCTCCCATTCTCACTGTGCTGGGAGGAATATCCTTCCATTGAAGACCAGAAGACCCAGCTGGCCTGGGCTGTGAAGCCACCACACTCCCGACGGGGAGAGCCACCTCGTGCTGGAGCAGAGCCCGACTCCTTCCTGGGGAGGAGGTGCTGACATCGGGCCTTGGAGGAAGAGCTCCCACCTCCAGCCCTGCACGTGAAGGAGAGGAGTGGGGCTGCCAGAGCTTTTCTGCCCCCTCGTCCTCCTTCCTTGCCCAAAATCCAGTCTTTCCCTGCAAGAACCTCTTATAGATGGAGGTTCAGGTGCTGATGTGTTGAGATGTATTTGTGCGCAGACTCCCTACCTCCAATCTTTACTTAAACATAACCAATTTCCGTCTATTTTTATTGAAAAGATACAAGTTATTGAGCAGAATAACGCTGTTTCCTCCCCAAAGCAACGCTTCTATAGTTATTATCCCTGAATGCCCGTGACTGAGTATTTTCACATTTGCAATCTGTTGGCTCTCCGTGCATAACGCAGCGTGGCAGGCTGCCGCGGGGCTACGGCTGTGGGCACACTCGGGGGGCAGGAGGCTGCAGAAGGAGCCCCGTGTCTGGTCAGGATCCCAACCCCAGCAGCCCCCGTCGCTGCTTCCCCAACCCCCAGGGACCACGAAGGTGGTCCCTTATGCTCAACCCTTCGTAGCTGAGGGAGATGCTCATGCCAGAGCATCCCACCCCCTGACCACCGCAGGGCATGAGTTGTCTGAGGATTAAAGTGATGAAGATGATCTGGAAAATTCATTCCGCATGTGAAAACAATGGTAATCAATTTTAATAAATTTTGAGCAAGTGATCAGATGAATGATTTACAGACTTGGGCAAGCAGACAGGGATACAAACAGGATAAAAAAAAAAAATACAGGAAAAGCCATTATTTAAATCTATGTTGCTAATAAAATTTAGAGTTATTCAGATGCAGTCATTTTCCAAATCTCGTTTACTTTTCAGCATGAATGTTGCTCATTGCACTGTACAATGAAAATAAATGAGCTAATCTGCTCCGTGATGCAGCGATGGGGTCCAAGGTTTCAAGGATTATCATTTAAATATTTCTTCCCCTACAGCTTTTGTTTTGTGAATATAATCACCTCTTATAATAAATTACATCTAAAGACAAATGTTTGCAACTAAATCTGGGCTACATATGACCACCTGATTTAGGGATTTTGACATCAGAAGAAAGGCTGTCACTGGTATGGATGGATGTAGGTGTATTTTTTGTGTGTCTGACCTGCCAAGTTCATCCAAAGTTGACGCTGTGAACACTTCGGTGGTGCAGCCGGGAAAGGAAAGGGAGGACGTTATGGCAGGAGGCAGCTGGGAGGTTTTGGTCAGATCCAGCTGCTCCCCAGCCCTTTGGGGAACCCAGCCAGGCCATTCATTCCCCGAGAGGCTCATCAGCTCAATGCATCACCGCACTGCCACCAAAGGGAAGTGTTAATTTTTGAAAGA
>NW_020799100.1:21200049-21211719 GCF_003259725.1 Athene cunicularia | reverse complement strand
AAAAAAAAAAAAAAAAAAAAAAAAACAAAACCAACAAAAAAACCCAAACATTAAAACTAATTTACGACAGTTTGACAAACTATGTAAGAAAAAGAAAGTATCACAACTTTCTTAAAGACCAGACCAATTTTGTTGCAAAGCTCCTTGTGAACTCAGTAACCATTTGGACCATGTAAGACAGAATTTGTTCTGCAAACGCATTTCATAAATTCTCAAATAACCGCTGAAAGCTTGGAAAATCACCAATGGAAATCCACATCTTCCACTTTAGCCTAAGAAGCACTAAAGACACATTTTCAGGGCTATAACACAAGTGACACGATGTGCAAGACAATATATTTCAATGTAAATCCTAGAATGGTTTGGCAGGGAACTTAAAGATCATAGAAATAACTCTTTTTCTGTAACATACTTGGCATTGAACATGTACATTGTCCTAAACAGAAATGTTTCAACCAACCAAAAATTCTATTTGGCTCTTAAAATTAACAGAAAACGGCAAAATTGTACTGGAAATTCTGGAAACGTTGGTAAAAGGTCACCAAAGGTGGTAAAGGAGTCAGGGGAGGAGGGATGGCTCAGCTGACTGCCTGAAGACCCATTTCCCACCCCGTTGGCCTCCAGATGTAGGAGGATGGCCATTCCCACCACATCCACCGTACAGGCTCAGGGTCCCGTGGAAATTCTCTCCGTGCCAATAGGAAAGTGAGTTTTTGATCCGTGAGGCTCATCAGGTTCATCATCATCTCAGGCATATTTGGTGTCGAGTCTGTGCTTTTGTCATTGCAGTAAACATTTTGCAACTGTCAAACACCTGATCACTAACAGTGAAAAGAGACCCATTAAATTGTCTTGAGGCACGTATCTCAGCAGTCACCGTCCTCTTTAAATTAAATCAGTGTACTAAGCGCCTCCTGGATACCACTGTGGTCCCTTAATACGCACTCGTTTCTGGATATGCTTTGCCATTTTCTTCGTATGATAGAAGGAAAATAATCGCTTGAGTTTTAAACTCACAACAGCTCAAGTTTCACTATCTTATTATACCTCATCGTAGATTTTTTTTTTTTTCCCACCGAATTTGAAGACCTAAGTGATGAAATAGAAGACCAGGATGCAAAAGGAGGAGTCCAGAAAAACACCAGTAAGAGCAATACTGCACAAAAACATTCAGTGCATGTTGGTGGGACATTCTTTGATGGTGAAGAAATATAACTTGCCGAGTGCAGCAGGCTCTCAGGTTGAGCAGAACAGCAAGAACGCCAACTTCACCCTGCTCTGTTTCATGGCCGCTCTCCCAGAAAAACCACCCGCTGGGAAATTCTGATCTGACGCCATTTAATTTAGTCTGAATTAATGGAATGATCCACCTTTGTGAAGGATTTTGTCGTGTTATGGGTGTCAGACACTAACCATATATGACTTTGTGTGAGGTGCATGAGATTTGGATAGAACCCCTGACAAGCAGTGCAGGTAACCAGCAGGTAATCTCATCCAGCTTGGTATTTGTTGGGAAGACACGGTTCCTACCTGGGCGGATTAGAGCTACTTGACTAACAGAAGCTCTAATTTGTCTTCAGTATGTGGACAAAAGCCTAGTAAGGCAAAAATATCAACAGTAGCAAGATAAAGATTTTGAAAGAAGATACAGTTGAGAGGAACCTGCCAAGACAAGCCTGGCTGGTGTTGAAATCTTCCCTCCCAGAGGGCTGCTCTTCCCTGAGAGTCCCCCATGACCCTCAGTGGGTTTTCATACACAATACCCACATCAGGGTGTTCGGTATTCTAGCCCATGAATAACACTAGTCTGACTGAAAGTTTCAAAAACTATTCTTTTCCTTTACTCCTATGATTTGCATGCAAGGGAGCAGAAGCTGCTTGGGTTTTTTTCCATCTACTATTAATTTCAACGTGCTAGCATACGCTAAGGGGAAGATTGCTTTTTCCTCATAAAAGCCAGTTCAACACTTCTTGTTTACCCAAGCACTGAGACAGCGTCTTCTGAAGTCGCCTCTTCCAGGGACAAGCAAATCAGACCAGGCACGATTCTCTGAATAAAAAGCCCACTCGGTTCACATCACATCCTATTGTCAAACAACAGAGGTGGATCAACTAATTTTCTTCTGTATGCTGCCTTCCGTAGAGGTCGAGAGTCACCACGCAGGTTTGGAGTCATTATTTGCTAACTTACTAATATCGATGTGATGATTTAGGAGGAATTAACACTGTGGATCATTTATACAAGTAAATTATGTTCTTGCCTACAAACTCAAACAAGGCAATTTCTAACTAGGCCTAGTCATTTCTGAAAAAAAAAAAAAAAAATCAATCACATTATCTCACACAGAGAAAAACCTCTCCTCTACATGGCAGTGTATTCCCTCTATTTTCATACAGATTTTCTTAAAAAGACATTTCTCAGACATCCCATGGGCAACTGTTCAACGCTGTCCCTGGCTGCAGCCTTGCATACAAATCGAATCAGTCCCAGCACACAGTAAGCCTGAGCAGACCTGCTTGGTATGCCTGACAGCAGCAGGATTTTAGCACCACGCCAGGACTAGTGCAAACCCAACTAATGCCCACCTCTCCTTCATTTCTATCAATAAACCACAAATATTTATTAAGGAGTAGAAAATCAAAGACTGGCGTTAGGTCATGATCAAGCAAGACACCCGTCTTCTCCCATCATCTGTTGTTCGTGTTGATACAATGGGCTTTGTAGGTTAATCTTGGCATATTAACAAAACACTGTGTTATGGAAGAACTTATGTTAACGTGGTTTTGACTTCAAACGGCTCCGCTGCTCGTGAAAGTTTCACATCCCCAATTCTCACATTCACACAGCAAATGGCAGATGCAGAATCCGGACGGGATCCCTGGCAGGAATCCCACTCTCCTCACGATGTCATCTGCCGGGGCAAGGGCGTGACGTAAGCAAAGCAAATGTCCACTGGAGGAGAGGAAGAGCACACAGACCCTGAGCGAGGGGCCCGATGGGCAAGAACGTGGTGGTGTTGTAAACAGCTTATGATGCCCTGCTTTACAGAAACTTTACACAAACTTACGCTGCCCCGTTTCACAAATAAAAAAGGAAAAAAAAAACCCACCAAACACCTAGTTTTGGACTAAACAGTAATTACTGAGTATTGAAAATGACAGGCAGGAACTTTGTTTACTGGAAATATGTGCTACACTCTGATGTTAACCCACAGTTCGATCTATAGCAACATCAATTTTTTCTATGTGTGTTAAGAATGGGGGAATGAAAGGGAGATAAGAAAAAAATTATGTCCTAGCTCAAGTAACTGTCTCTGCAGGAGGAAGAATCACTGGGTTTTGACCAGTCTAAGACCACAAGTTTTCAGAAATAAACTAAGAGATACTTACGTTTTGCGCTAAGCCCAGACTTTCATCTGACCAAAACCGAGCGCCAATGCAGATCAGCCAAGATCCCGTCTCCGTTAGTGGAGAAATGCCTTTGGGGCTGGTGGCCTCACGGTTTGGTTGAGTTGGGACCTCGGGATTTTTCTCTGCAAACTAGTGCATATCACTCCCCAAATGGGAAACCACCAAACCAAATTCTCATAGAGAGAAGTTTTCATACTCATTTTCTCCCCGCATCGAAAGTACATTTGTGTGGCTTCCAGAAAACTAATCATCTGCAAACTCACCTTACCTGAATTAAGACTAAGAAAAGATGTACTGAGTATTTTCTTTATCATATCCCAAAAGCTCAGACACACCATCTGGCTTTCATATTTTATTTCAAAGGGAAAAGAAACCTCCGTGTCCTGGTAGATCTGTGCTAAAATCTAGCCTCATTGTAGCTCCATACCGAGGAATTTTTTTCCTAGGAAAGCATCTCAAGTACAACCGCTTCTTTTCAAAGCGTTGACAAACATTTCTATGGCTCCTGACTTACAGTGGTGGAAGGTCACCAGCTCAGTTCACACTATTCGGGTCTCTTTTCCATAGACGAAAGGTCTCACTGAGCAACTCAGTTTGGAGACAATGATCCATGAAGAGACTCATAGCTTTCCTAGAAAATAAAGTCTGTCTAAATCATTTGAGCAGGATAACGCCTTCTTCCTTCATGGAAAAAAGTGTCTTTCATGGCCTGTCTTATCTTTGTTATGAAAAAAAAAATGCCTTTCATTCAAGTTGCAGCACAATGATCTCGTCCTACCAGTACTAGACATTCCCTCTCTCTGAGCCCATGTCTCCTAGCATTGGGTCTCCAGCATGAATAATTGCTCTGCACAGGCCTGGCAATGGGCAGAGTGCAGGTTTTCTTGACATCTCTACAACAAAGTCAGACTTCACCCCGGCTGGCTCCGTTCCCTCCTGGCGGGTGGGCGAGCTCGACTCGGGAGATGGCGTGTTGCAAGGGTAGGTGTCAAACGAGCAGAGATTTGCAGCGTGGTAGCACGCAGTCCTCCAGTGAGTGTTTCTGCCAGGATCCCTCCATCGGTCTGTCACAAAGCTTGACAAGGGACTTCCAAATGCCCTCAGCTGCCCAGCATCTGGGCATCTTCTGTCCAACCCGCGGCCACCTCCATACG
This sequence comes from Athene cunicularia, assembly GCF_003259725.1. Taxonomy (NCBI): domain Eukaryota; kingdom Metazoa; phylum Chordata; class Aves; order Strigiformes; family Strigidae; genus Athene; species Athene cunicularia. Next base: position 21,207,154 of record NW_020799100.1, on the reverse strand, counting down.
CTGGTAAAAACTTAGAGTGCACGGACCAGGCTTGCTGGTTGTTCCTCTCTCTGTTGCTGCATCCGTCTCTTCTTCAATCTTTAAAATTATCTCATGTGTTCAGCTTTACGCCCCCCCTCTGATACTAGCTAAAAAAAAAGAAGCCATTTTTGCAAAGCTAATTAAAGGGAGGACGAAAATGGTCGGTTAAAGGTAATAAATAAACAAACAAACTTTTAGGTCAGTTGTAATGAGCTTACGTAATTCCAGATATACTTACAATGCAACCCAGATAGAAAGGTTCACACTTCTAAAACATCAGGTAATGTACCCACAAAGAGGGGCTGCAGAATCCTTGCCGTTTTGACATTTGAAATCTTTAAACTGAAGAGAAGTTATATGCAAGTGTCAGCCTTAGTTCAACCAGAAACTCAGCACTTGCCATATCAACACTACTGAATTCAACATCACCTTTAAGATCGATCATCTCTCTGGCCATAAAGTACATCACATGTAAGTACTAGAGTGTCAAGACACCTTAAAATAAAAAAGAGCTTTTTCCCAGTAAACCGGCAACCTGCACGGCATCATGGCAAGCTTCACGAGTCTTTCTTTCAAGACCAGATTGCAGCAAAAGAAAAAACTTTGTGCCTGCCCAAAGCAAACCTCCTGGATGAGTGTCTGTCTCTGCTCATGTTCTCAGTCTCCACAATATAGTGTTATTTGCTTTGTTTTCATGATATTTAGGATTAAGTTATTACATTTCCAGATATTTCCCCACAGACATTTTCTTAAATAGCTTACGTTGAAACAGTAATAATCCTTTGGATGGTCTGGCTGATTGTTCACCTTATTTCTTTTCACTGGGGTAGGGCCGTAAATTAGATCTCTCTTCTCCAAAGTTTTCTTGGATGAATGGTTTCATTAATAAGAAAAGAAACAGAAATCGATTCAGGCATTCAAAAGGCTCCAAAGAAAAATAATTTCAAAGTAGAAAGAATTTAGGAAATTTCAAAGCACAGAGAAAAAAAAAAGGACTTTATCTCTTTTCTATAAATCCTAGCTTAAAAACGAAGGGAAAAAAAATACAGCAGGTTAAAGAAACTTTCTGAGAAATGTAAAATTTCACAGTTAGACTGATTTTCTAGTGTTTCTTTCCTGACGACGCCCTTTATGATAACTTTATCCTCTTAATCCATCAAGAAATTTTGTTTTATGTTTTATTTTAAAATTTCCCTTTCTAGTTTCACCCAAGCACTAAATTGCATAGAGCTTTTTATCTTTGCATCCAAATAATACTGCTCTCCCATGATGCTCACACCTCTGGAAGCCAGCAGGGACGCCTTTGCCAGACCTCTAGCCTTGTTAAGCATCTGCAGTTCTGATTCTCAAAGGTTTTGTGTCTTCTGCTGAGGAGGAATGGTGGCTGTAAGGTCTAAACCCAAGCCCTGCTGGGAGGTAACTCCTTGTCGAAGAGATGCTGGGATGAACATGCATCTGCGTGCATGTCTGCACACTCGAGAAAGGAAAATTTGGAAGGAATTTGTGCTTTATTGATGAGCAGGACATTCCTATAACAAGATCTGGAAGCAAACACTTTTGCTGAATAGCCTACAAAGTCTCACTGGCAGCAAATCATCCTATTCTTAGCTCCATATAATCTGTAAGGACATTTGAAGGCATGTGCTAGGGCATAAATCATTTACAGTACACAATTGATTCATGTGAAATTTAAGTTAGTTCACTCTGAACTCCAAACAATTACCACCGCGGTGATTTTATAAAATGTCTCGTCCCTTGGGAAGAAAGCACCTAAATCAAACTCGGCTTCAAGCCACAAAAATTAATGATAGGTATTCTCATCTCAACGGGCAGGAAGCTGTGAACATAAATCCCCACCTCAAGATGAGGCTCATATAATTTTAAGCATTACACAAGCCCCAGATTCAAAATTTAAATTAAAAACTCAGCTAAAGTAGGAAAACCTCTCTGTCCTTACAACTATTTTTTTTTTCACTTAAGTAAAAGAAAACATGTTAAAATGGTCAGAAAAACATGAGCTTATAAAATCATGTATCCTCAGGGTCATAATATTTCAGGAAAAGTTTAGTTACACCAATTTTAAATAGATTAAACTAGTGTTCAGCCAGCTAGCCGGGGTTCAGAGCAAGGTTGTATCCAGTTCTGTGTCACCGCCCTATCTGAAGGATATGACATATGGCTTGGGGACTCACAGAAAAAATATGTTGTCCCTGACGTGCCACGAACACCATGGGATGGAGCGTCCCACCAGCAGCAGCAACTTTCCCAAAATCAAAGTCACCTCAAAAGGCAAAGCGGGACGAGCACAGGCACACAGATTGGCTCGTCCCCAGCTGAAGGGGAGATTGGGTGTCTTCTTCAGGTTAGGGCTTTCTCCAGACCATAAACCACTAACTCGAAGATCAACTGCACGACACAAACCCTCTTCAGCTCTGGACTCAGCTACCCCGGGCAACACTGTCACAGATTAAATGGGTTTGCAGTGGGAAAGAGTGACAGCTTAGCTGATGTTTAGCAAAAACTGTAATTTTAAGTCAGCAAAATATGTTTAAGCACCGTTATATTTACAAGAATATGCATGTATTACTTTCATTAGCATTAGTCTAGTAAAACATGACTTGCTGCATGTTTAGAGCACATGAAAAAATGCGTAGAATGAACATTTTTTTCCTGATTGACTTAAAAACCTGCAAGAAAATTTTCATCGTCCAAATATGTCTAGACCAGAGTGTCATGTGCAAATTAAAACTTCTTTTTTCTATGCTTGTCTCTATCTTCTGTGTCGTTTTCAGACATCACAAATTTTCCTGTAATACGACAGCCAGGGATGAGTTTTTCTCTGGTGTTTCTGAAGCTGTGCCGGCCAGGGACAAAACCCTGATCAAAGCTGTCACACATCTGTAAAGTTACTGTATTTAAAAGGGTCACTGCGCTTCCCGGGTTTAAAATCAAAACACGCTGGTCTCCCAGGACCACAGGGAAGGGAGCGGGTCGTCATGCCCAGCACAAACAGGGGATTGCTGGTCAGTATGAGCAGCCTGGGAATGTTTAATAGCAACAGACAAGTTATCTTCCAGAAGCAGGATCATCCTGGGATCCCAGATGGTCAAACAGCCTCCACCACACCAGCGTTTCCACCCAGGGGCTGCTTTGGTGGGGGCACGCTGGTGCCAGCCCCCCGCGCAGCCGCCGTGGCTATCGGTATGGAGCCCACGGCTGTACCAGCCCCAGCCCTGCCAACAGCACCCGCTGGCTTCCACCACTGGCAAAAAACCCCACCTCCTGCTCTGGCCACTGAGACGGCTGCTGCTTCGGCCTCGCACCCAACGGCCGCCAACACCAGATTCCTTCCTGCACCCACCCCGGTCGCCGCTCAGGCTGCTGCGGAGGGAAATCCTTGGGGCTTTTCCAGAGAAAAGGAGGAAACGAGGGTGTGTGCAGGCAGCATCCCCTTGGCCACCTCCTCGGCCATGGCTCCTGCACTCCAGCCACACAGCAAAGCCCAAGAACCCCAGCCCTGTGCCCCTCACCTTCAGCACCCTCCTGGCTCCCCACCGTGACCCCCGAGGAAAGCTGGGGAGCGATAGGAGCTGACATTCCACCCGGAAAGCATCTCGCCAGAGGAAGGATTTACCAACACAACCTTTCCCAGGCTAAACCAGAGTAGCTCGCGCCCACCCAGAGCTCAGCGGCCCTGTGAGAGCCAGCGCCCAGCTGAGGGGTGTCAGGAGGGATCCCCCCCGAAACACTGGGCACCCACGGGCAGATGGGCAGGGGGCTGAGCATCCAGGGCTGCACCCGTGGTAAGACAGCTTCTCTCCAGATGACGGGATTTGTTTGAAAAGGGTGAATTAAAACTTGTTTTTCTCTGTGGGTGACACTCGCTGATGATGGTGGTACCTGGGCGGGGCAGGGGGGAGCCTGGGCCCCCACTGTGGCACATCCCCTGATCGCTGTCCCCAGGGAAAAACATCCAAGGGAGCCCCAAATGGAAGCACTGACCGAATGTTTCTCATTCACTCCTCCTCCATACCAACCCTCTTGCTTATTTATACAGAGGATGGAAGGGCTCTAATTTAATTAACAGATCTGCAGCTCTGGGGTTTGCTGTGCCGTGGGTGGGTGCAGAGCTTGTCCCAGCAGTGCAGGAGGGGTTCCACCACCACCAAGGCTTAATATTAAGAATATAATCTATAAAGAAGAGCTCGAAATCATAGATATACACCCACCTAAGTGATAACGCCATTAGAAAAAGTTGACATCTCTTGTTTTAGAGCCTGGAGACAAACAGGTCTAAATTCCTGTAGAGTCTAAATTCCATCACCACCACCCCAAGGACAGCACGACTTGAACCACGCAGCAGCTCCTCCTCAGCGCTGCCGAGTTTACCAAAAAGTATATTTCAGCTTCAAATTTACTTTCCAGAGATGCTTTTCAATATTAATTTTTTTTTTTTCATCAGAAATAAAAAAAGGTAAACGTGTCCCAACTGGAAAGATGCATCATAACGAGAGTAACTGAGAGTTCAGTGGGAAGCTTGACTCAAGCCAAAACAAACTACAGTCGAGCCTGAAGTCTGAGATATCCTATAGCACAGTTTTCCCATCAGCACCATGAGGAAGCGATGCAGAGGGAGCACCATTCATGAAAAACAAGACAGAATTTTCTTTGCGTTATAGGAAACGTTTTGCCAAATGCTAACAAATAGGCTCAGGAGCATCCTAGATCCAGCCAAACACTGGGAACTCTATCGGGTAACTACTACAGAGCAAGTGCTGCCAATCAAATCCAACTTTACCACACCCAGTCCCAAGTCGTCCCCTGCAGCAAGGTGACCTGCAAAAAGCAGAAGCAAATCAGGCAGCAAATACTGGTGTGAGTAACCCAAAACGCACCCGAATTACTACAGGTCACATATTTTAAAGGTAGAGTTGGGTGTCTGATACGTGGTAGCAGACGCTAACCTAAGCCGTTTTTTTTAAGTTGCTTCTGTGCGTTAAGCCACAGTTAATCCCCCCACATCTGCAGACAACCCCTCGTAAAAACACACCTCAGTTAACCCAGAGCAGTTCTTGAACCGTCGGTCTTTCACACAGCCTACACCAGCAACCCATCCAGATGTCTCCTCCAGAGGGAATTTCTTTTCCTGCCTTTTAGGAAAAAAAAAAAAAAAAAAGGCTTATGATAATTTTTTTATTCATTTTGCTCCTTTTTTTTTTTTTTTTTTTTTCAGTCTCACCACTAGCATCATTTTACCAACTCTTTATTCAACAACACTGAACCGGGGCAGCGTGCAGGGGATGCAGGAGACGCTCACAGTGAAGTCAATTTGTGATTTAGGAAGTTAATCAAAACTTCAATTGATCCACTTTGTATTTTCTTTCTTTTTACTTTCCAACAATTTAGGGCAATTTTTTTAATTAAATACAAAGGTCTTTCCACGTTTCAGAAAATTAATCACTTTGGCATTTATTAGTTATTCATTTCTGTTTAAAACATGTTTTATAATTCATTAAAGTACCTCAAAAATTAAATTCTTAACAGCCCTAGGCCCAAAATATATTTAAGTAAGAAAATTAAGCACAGTAATAAATAGTGAAGAATTCTGAAATATTAATTTGGCCTGTAGCATTTCAAATGTTTATTTGCAATAATTAATTTGAAATCAAGTTTACATTGCCTTTGTCAGTAGTTTGCTGGGAACTTTCAGTGACGTTACTAATTTCCCCAAATTTGCCCTTCTGGTGGCACGTTCCATCCCCAACCACCATCGCCACTGCATTTAAATTAATTCTTTCAGCTATTGTCGAGTTTGATCATTTTCCATGAGGCACAGAAAATTAGCAAAACCCCTAAAGGATACATTGCTGGTTTGGTGCGGGGGGAATTAGCTGACTGAAGCTGATTATTAGCACTAGGTTCATTTTCTGTTCCTCCATCCGCACTGATGCAGCACCATGAAAACATTTATTTTAAGACGGGCACAAGTGAAAACGCACTCCGTGTCAGAACTAAACGTATGTGCCTCACGCAGAGGCAGCCCCTGATATAAATAAGTATAAATTAAGCTGTGAGAAACCACACACACCTAAGAGAAGTCTTGAGCAGTGAGTTATTACAGTTCCCCACACACACACCCCAGCCCTTAGAGGACACGGTGACACAGGGCAGTGGCGTCTCTTCATCGCCCTTCAGCAAACCAGATAACGTGCTTTTCCAGCGTGGCAAGGCAAGTTCTTAAATAATTTTTATTCCTAAGTTGTGGCTTTACTAGCAGGATTTAATGAGAGCTTTCCTGTTGTAGAATTTACTCCAGATGCTGAACCCCGGAGTATCACAGCATATTCAGCTGCAGTAAAGTTCCTAATCAAAACAGTAAACATGCACAAAGTTGGGTTTACCAACATACAGGTGTCTAAGTCACTTTTACTAGAGTTTAATAGCTTCGAAAATCATGACAAATATACACCTGACCTCACGGTATTTCTCTTTATCTCAAAAGATAAAAAATAATTTGTGGATTTTGAGGTTTTTGCTCTAGATCAGAAGTTTCCAAATTCGCCTCTTGCTCCTGTTTCCCGGCAGACGCTTTTGCCCTTGGCTGCCCCGCGGCTGAAGGCAGAGCAGGTGAAGCCTTAGAAGGGACGAGTTGACATCCCAGTCCTGCCCGAACATTTCCACACGGGGTGTCCCCGCGGGTCCCGTGCGCGGCCTCTCGGGGGTTCTGCTGCCCCCTTGGCCACACCACGCCGCATCCTCTGCTCCTCCTTTCCCAGCATCAGTAATACCGAGGGAAAACTCGCCAGGGAGGCGGAGGTGCATCCCTGGGGATGCTCCGAAGGGGATGGCCGGGCGCCGCCCCAGCTCTCCCCCGCGGGCAGCTGCCTGCACCCGCTTCTGCTCTCTGCAGCCGAGGGTAGCAGCGGGTTGTCTGTCGGACAGGAGGGACGAAGCCCTTTCAGCTCATCTTTCTGCGATATAAACGCCGAGGCGACCCCACAACAGCAGATTGTTCCCAACAGCGCAGCCGCAGGTTAAAAAAAAAAAAAAAAAAAAAAAAAAAAAAAAAAAAAAAAAAAAAAAA
>NW_020799100.1:21081291-21199999 GCF_003259725.1 Athene cunicularia | reverse complement strand
GGTGCGGCCCCGCGGCCACCCCGACAGCCCCAGCGGGCGGAGGCTGCGCTACACCGCGCAAAACCCGCGTTAACAGGCCGAAAGCCGCGCCGGTAAGCGGAGCTCGGCCCCAAGGCTGGGCGTGGGGCTGGGGGCTGCGCCTGACTCGAGCCAGTGTCGCAAGAGCGGAGCGGGGCGGGGAATCGCATCCTCTTGGGGCAGCAACCCCCGTGCTGTGCTTCTGCCCTGCACCTACAGCTGCTTTCTCATAGAATCACAGAGCGGTTTGGGTTGGGAGGGACCTCAAAGCCCCTCCGGTGCCACCCCCTGCCCCGGGCAGGGCCACCTTCCACCAGCCCAGGTTGCCCAAAGCCCCGTCCAACCTGGCCTTGAGCCCTTCCAGGGAGGGGGCAGCCACAGCTCCTCTGGGCAGCCTGTGCCAGGGCCTCACCCCCTCACAGGGGAGAATTTCTGTCTTAGAGCTAAGCCAAATCTGCCCTCTGTCAGTTTAAAACCATTACACCTCATCCCATCCCTACCCCCTGACCCAGAGTCCCTCCCCCCTTCCCTGCAGCCCCTTTCAGCCCTGGGACCCGCTCTAAGGTCTCCCCAGAGCCTTCTCTTCTCCAGCTGAACCCCCCAACTCTCTCAGCCTGTCCTCACAAGGCAGGTGTTTAATTTCTTCTTGCTTTCCCTCCCACAACACTTTCATCTTTTCTTTCCTTCATTCCAAGAAAAGCCCTGCCTGTTCTCTAACATCTCCATGTACTGCAGTAACACTATTTTCTCTCATCAGTATTTTTATCCACTTACGAGAAGCTCTCTGTAAATACTTGTAAAACTAATTTCCCCTCAGTCTTTCGTGTCACCTCTTGTCCTACTTCAGAGGCAGACACTATCAGAGACTTATTATTTGTGTATTATGTAGCTACAGACCAGATAAATTAATTTTATGATCATTTTTGTGGCCTCCTCTGGACCCACTCGAGCAGGTCCATGTCCTCCTCACGTTGGGGCCCCAGAGCTGGACACGCACTGCAGGGGGGGTCTCAGGAAAGCACAACAGAGGGGAAGAATCCCCTCCCTCGACTGCTAGCCTCACCTCACCTATGAAACTACTAAATTCAGCCCCAAAGAAGTGGAAGATAACACATTACCTGTTTGTAACACCGTGCTACATGATCAACATCCAGTTTAATCACAGACCTCCGAACAAGCTTTAAGGCTTTCAGTACATCCAGCTGCCAGAATAGCAACAGGTAGTGCCTGTATCTGCACCCCAGAAATGAGTTACAACCCCCCCTCAAAAGCCTTTAGAAGTAAAAGCAAATATAATCCCTTTAAGAGGAATCTAGACATTTGTAGTCATCAATCCCAGCCATACCAGCAGAGACCAGGACACAAACCTGGATGCCAACAGCCACAAGAGCCAGAAGTGTTACCTGTTAAGGAAAAAAGCAATTTGCGCTATTAGGAAATTTCGACCATTTTTAGTCACTGAGGACCCAACATGGTGAAATACCTCTGGCAAAAGAATCTTCTTACATCTCTTTCAAGGAGGCATATGAGAACAGGCCTTTTTCTTTAAAAAGAAACTGCCCAGAAGTTACGAGGTAAAAATTAAATAGTTAAATCTGTATTTCGGCAGTTTGTCTATGCCAGACGCCTTGTATTGCTCCCTGCTCACGCTCAGACAAAACCAGGTTTTGAAGCAGGGGACGGCACGGCAGCAGCACGTGCTGCCCCACCACAGCCCTGCTAGAAGGGAAACACATCCCATGCAATGGCAAATCTTAACCTCCGCTTCATAAAGACGAGGAGCAGTCTCAAAAGGGAGCTCTTCCTTCAGGGTTTTTGCCAAGACTGGTGTGTTGTTTAACCCTGGTCTCCATCCTTACCTGCTCCCGGCACAGACCAGGTTATGCTGGAGGAGCAGCACGCTCCGGGCCCGGCCTGGTAACACGTGGTGCTGTTGATGATGTGAACTTGATCTGGTGACTACCTCCGGAAAGCTACTCAGCTGAAGTCAGTGTATTTTAAGTATCTTTGAGCGCCTTTTCTTCACCTTAAAACATTTTCTACCCCATAAAAGCACAAGAGACAGACGTGGGAAGGTGCCTCTTACAGCCATAAAGCTTCAGAGATGAATCACAGGGAAGGAAAACAGCTGCTGAGAACCAACATTTGCAGGGAAGCAAAAGGAGCAGGATAAGACCGATTAAGACAATCTGTAGTTTCCTTACAAACTCTGCTTGTGCCTGTCCTTGGTTTCTGAAAACACTCGCTGGCATTCAATCAGCAAGGTTGGTTGTTTTTTAATCCACGTCTTGTCACTTCTCCCGCCCCAAACATCTTCATGAAGCCTACAAGAACTCGCTGAGACTCTGGGGTTTCCAGGGTTTCTTATTGTTAATCTTTTTGTCCCACTTGGTTATTCTTTCCTGCATACCTTGAATAAAATGGAGGAAATCACCACCATCTTATAAATTTCTTCACAGGTTGTGTCCTATCTATTTTCAGACCCCACCTCTCGGCACAGCGTTGCCGTTTGCTCTCTGCCTGCGGGAGGAGCCCCAGGACCAGCACCACCGCTCCACCAAGCCCTGGCCCAACCTCGGGAGCCCCCCAGGCACACCGGGGCCTGGCTCTGCTGGGCAGGGGCAAGGGAATGGCTCTGTCATCAAGAGCTTGCTCCTCATTTAGCTCCTACTTTTTCTTTCCTATTTTAATTTATTAATGAAAACATTAAAAAAAAACCACAAACAAACCATACTGAAGCACTTCACCCTTCCCCAAATTGCTGAGGAGTTTGTTTGGGGGTGCCACGAGAGCCAGGTGACTCCATGGGACAGGCCTGAACACTTGTAAAAAGAAGGGCTTTGGGTGAACAAACATCATCCAGATGGACTTAAGGCAAAAAATAAACCTGTCTCTACTGGACTGGATAAAACCTGTCACTATATTTGGACTGATGGGGTAACTGAAAAAAGTTATCTGCAACCCATCCTGAATACAAACAGCTACACTAGTTACCAAATATAAGTATTTTAAACCCAGATCCTGCAATTTATCAATGCTTTCATATCAAAATTTCGTATTCTTGTCGCGATGAGCCGCACAGCGAAGCTGCTCCATCACCTAGCGATGAGGGCAGCAGCAACATTTGGCTTCGCAGTATCAGCTCGTGTATAGGACAGAAGAGTTCAACAATCTGCAGCAATTTTTCAGCTCAAATCTAAAGACCAAGAGGTATCAGGAGGCAGAGCCCTCTGCTGCAGCTCCTGAGACCTTGCACGGCAAATGGTGACAGATCCTTAACTCCGAGGTGTGCCAGTCACCCCTTCTGATGGGATTGCTCTCATTCCAAACATAAGTGCAGTTGTCAAAACTATTTTCAAAGGACCAGATTTCTGCAGGAAAATGATTTCCTCTTTATAAAAAGTCAACTCTGAATCGATACCTGAAAAACATATAGAAGGTAGATCATCCCACCCTAAAGTAATACATCAATCCTATCGGTGAATGTATGTTTTATTGAAAGTGTGGCATGAAACACTTGACTGTGAGTATAAATTTATGAACAGCTCTTGATGTATGCGAGATTTCTGGCAAGGTTTACCAAATAATGCAATTCACAGTACATTTAATTTAGGAATGTTCGCTCATTGGTTTGTATATCAATTTTTTAAAAAAAGGAGTTGGTGAACTTCCAAATCATAAATGATGGACTTTTTTTTTTGTCAATTATAAAATATTATGAATTTGCAACCTTTTTATTCTAGTACTCAAGGAACTGCCAGCTATTTAAAACTGTACCTTTATCATTATTCACAAAGTTTAACAAAAATAAATACAATTTTGAGGTTGTCTTTGGCATGTCGTAATTCAAGGCAATAGTATCTTTTAGCAGCACAGTGCAAAGAACAACATACCATACAATGCACTACTAGATTCAGCCTTACAAGAAGAAGAGAACGTAGTACAATGCAAACTTTAATGTCAATATATACAGAGCTTTAAAGAAAACATTTGTTTTTTTTTTAAAATTAAATGAAATAAATACAATATGATACAAAATCCACAATATGCTTAGAGAAAGAAATGACAGTTACAATATCTGATAACGGGGACCCTTTTGTATAGTTTCATCTTTGAAGTACCTCAGAGCATGTAATTCATTGCACACTGTTTTCAATTAATGCCCTTTCGTATATTGAGATTTATAGCCAGTCACGTGCCAGAAGAGTTTTAGCTCTAATCAGAGTATCAGTGCAAGATGCCAAAGTGCTTGGGATATTATGACAATGCAATTAATTAGCAAACGCTGCTCATAAGCCTAATGCAAAACACACAAAATAGGAACACTGTCCTGCAGAGGAGATCCACCTCGAGCATCTTTTCAGTTCTCACATAAAAAACAACCCCAAAACAGGAGTCAATGTTCTTCGAACTTACTATTGGTAATAAGCTATTGCCCAAACCTTAATAATTAAGAGATAGAATTAAATATCTTTTAAAGCTTTCAAAAAAAGTTTACTTTCATTACATGGGGAAAAATGTCAAGATAACCAGTCACTGATTACTTTAGGGGGGACTTTAGTTATTTAAATTATTATAATACTCAAGTCAGCTTTAGCTATAGACTAAGGGTGTTGTGGTTTGGGTGGGTTTTTTTGTTTGGTTTTTTTTTCCTTTTAAATTGTATTTATTCTTCTATTCCCAAAGGAAAATAGAGGCTTATCCGAAACCAACATAATTTGGGGGAGTAAACATTTAAAATTACACTGAAATAGGGACAAACAGTATTCAGGATGTGCTTAACTAAAGGGGGGGTTAATGCAGAAGGACAGTACAGTATGAATGACGGTGTAGGCGTGTTGCCAACAGGTATCAATACACACCCAAGAAAGTTTCTGAATAAACTTTCAAGGAGATTTTTTTTTTTTCGTTGTATAGAGCTCCTGTAGGATTACATAAGGGCTCTTACCATGGCTTCAGAAGCCTTCTGAAAACTTTGAGAAAGAAAAACCTGCTCCTCCCTTCCCTCCCACAAATATTTGCAAACTTCTAACTCTGGATAGGATTGAAAAACTTAAGTGCTACAGAAGTACATAAAACCCCATGTTTGCATTGCTGTTTTAGCCTAATTTCATTGATGCAAATCACGATAATTACTATATTATTGTGTAATTCATTTAACTTCATTCTTACCAGCTATCTCAACTTTTTCATTGTAACATTTGAGGGCAGTGCTGAGTACTGGATGCGGCAATCTGTCACTGCAAATAATTTCCAGTTGTTGAAGTTTGCTAGAGGTAATTTTAACTATTGGATAGATGAATATTAGCTCTGAAAAATGAATTAAAACATGGAAGACTCAATTCAAGCTCAATATGACTGACTTGGGTGAGGTTTTAGATGCCTCCTCTGGACGCCGGGAGAACATTTTAAACCCTTACTACAACACAGGCCCTCAAACAGACAGTATGCTTAGACCACCTACACCTTAGGCTCTTTGCATGATCAACGAGAATTTACTAGTTTTAAGGATAATGGGGAAACACCCAACATGCTAATAATGGCACCGAGACACAAGCTGCTGAACAGCGGCTTAAATGAACCCACCCACGATAATGCTCTCAGTATGGGCACACTCTGTTATGCACCACTGGCTGATATCGATGCCCCTGCATAGCTTTTGAATACATTACAGGAATACAATAGAGTTCCTCACTTTTTTTATCAGAACGATAACTGAAGATAGAACTTGTGATATCCGAGGGGTGAAAGAACAACAAAACACATCACGAGCCTGCTCCAGCTATAGCTGATGTCTGTGGGCATCTACACTCTCTGGTGAGAATGTATCAGGCTCTACGTGCACTTGAGAACCAGCACTTATTTTTAATTGCCATTACCAAACATCAGAGTAGAAGTTATCTTGTTGGCAGTAACAGAAACCATATCCAAAAAGTTATATAATTTAAGATATTAATTAGTTCTTGGGAAATTCTTCTAAATATATAGTATGTATGCCTATTTCTTTGTAAGTATAAGCCTTTGTAAATTTTTTTTTTTAAAGTAAATCAGTAAGATAGTAAAATCATAACTAGTTTCTAATCTTGAACTGTGCAGAGATATGAAAGTGAAACGATGTACACTAACCTTTCAGTGCAGCCAAGAGCACGTTCAAATTAAAGAGTTCTTCCACTTCACACATTTACTGATTGCTCATGAGCAGCCCATGCTACTTTTCTGTAATTGCTTAAACGAACAAAATCAAAGTTTGGGAAAAAAAAAAAAAAAGGATGAGAAATCCGCAAGAAATTTCAAAAGTCGTCACAAAGATGATGATCATTAAATACTAGACAGCAAGAGTAAACTGCAAGTGAACTCTTTTGTATCCCTGCATATCCAAATGTTTCAAAGGCTGATAATGCTGAAATATTCATAGCAAGTGAACTCCCTCCCCCCAGATTAAGGATTACCCTTGGCATACCAGGGTACGCTGGCCTAGTCAGATATAACAACGGTGTTAATCCATGTTTTCCTTGTGGTAAAATAATTTTGTAACGTTGCAGTCACTGAAACCTTGCTTTTACCACAGGAGTACCACTTGCACTAGAGGCCAGTAATGATACAGAACCAGTAGGGATAACTTTATAGAAGATGTTTTAAATTTTATGCTAAGAATAAGAATATCCACCTTGTTTGCATACTTTTCCTCTTACCACCTTTGTATCGCATGCCAAGAAAAACTTAAGTACCTTCCGCTGCTTACAACTGCTTTTGTGCAAAATGCTTTTAAGGTGCTTATAATGTGGTGCTTCTAAGCAAGCTAAAAGAAAATACCAATATAAACACTGTTAAATGATTCATGAACAAAGCCATTAAAGACCAGCTGCTACCTTACGGGAAAGCTGAAGACAATCCAAGTTTGACACTTTAGTTGTGTTCCACACCTTGCATTACCCTCTATCCTCAACACAGCTTTTACCACTACATTTCAACCCACATTATACCTTGACCTTGGCTAAGGGGGCTTTATTTCCACTTTTTTTCTTTTTTTTTTTTTCTTCGAGTGAATTAAGTTCTTCTGGCAATCATTTGCAAATTTACAAAAAAATTATAGCTGTAGACTGTAGACAAGAGGTTTACAGGCATTCTTGCTGGCAAAGGTCTTCAGTAATGAAACGAAGGATGAACCAGCTGCATAAGGGGCAGGTTTTGTACCAAACAATAATAAGCTTTCCAGGAAGCAGTTGTGTTCTTTCATAAGCTTTCAAGCATTCCAAACAGGCACCTCAAAACTAGGCACAAACGGCCCCTAAAGCTTCCAACATCTATCAAACACTCAAGAAATTTAGTATGGGGTATGTTCTGCATGATACAAATAGCACACCTATGTTTGCTATATTCATTAAGTCTCAAATCTACATATATTCATACCTAACTATCTGGCCAGATAATTTCCATCTTCCCCCACCACAACAAAAGAAAGCAGCTTATCTAATAGTACTTCCAATGCCACCAAGTACTTCACAGGTATAAACAAAAAACAAACCAGCACCCTCTGCCTTTTAAGATCCGAGTTACTACCGCCACTCTCGGCAGTTGGGCCAGAATTCTCCTGAAAGCTTTGTTTCCTTTGTATCCTGAAAAATACCCAGTTCTGCCATCACTGGTGTCTTTTAATTGACTACCAAAGGCATCTGGTACAAGAAATTCAATGATGGCAAATCAGTCTGAACTACATTTGATTTTTCGTCACTTGGAATGTTCACAGTCTAAATGCTGGTCACTAATATACTCAATATTTAAAATGGGTATCATTCTATTACGACAGTACAACTGCACAGTAGCATCTACAACTTCTGAAAATTTTAAGCTCATCATCTCTGAATGCATTAGTCCCCTGCCTACTAACAGTTAGTACTGGTTTTGAGTCAGAAAATCCCAAGATAATTCTGGCCCCGAAGTTAATTTCCTTCCCATCACCACATTTTGAAACAGCTGAAGTCCTAACACCAAGACAAAGAGGGCAAGTGAGTGTTGGCAACAAGATATTGTCAGTAACTTGTCCATAACTGTGAAGTTTCTTGGTCAGAATTCCCTTATCTGGGCACACTGCAAGGCTTATTTATTTTCCCAAGCTACCCCTTACAGTTAGGCAAATAGAATTTTGCATTTATGTTCTGTAATATTTGTACATGCGGCAAGAGATTCGGATAGAAGCAACGTTCTATAACAATCAAATAAATAAGAAATAAAATCCACGTGCCAAGTTTGTTATAATAAAGTGTCAGTTTGTCTTATCTGCCAAGCTTACTTAATATTGGGTATATTCAGTGGAAACGACTGCCGAGGAAACAGTAACACGTCGTACAAATTAACGGACAACGTAAGTAATGAAAAGAATTGGATTGCATGATGTTGTCTTAAAGTGGTACCAATGTTATTGAGATCCTTAATTCTGACAATTTATACACACACACCTACTTTCTCCAGCTCAGTGCAGGACAACACCACTCGTGGTAACAACTACAAATGTTAATTTTCCTATAAGAGGCTTTTTCTTAACTAGCATTTTTTTTTGGGTCACGAGTGATCAAATTAAGTTTATGGGTAAAGTGCAGAATCTTACACATCTCCCTTTTGCTTGTATTTTCACATAAACTTATCAGTTACTGGCACCATGCAAACACAGGCCTTCCAAATGAACACTAATGCATTTAACACTGGCACAAGACATTAGTCAGCTTTTCATAATAGTAATGAACAAGTTTAATTAATTAAAGTTGAATGAATTAAGTGCCCAATTACAAAATTAAGAATTTGTCTTTCACAACAGGGTCTTAAAGGTGTGAAGAAAACTTACACTGACACTTTATGTACAACTTGGTCATTGGCAACGGTCCCCTAAACCATTTTTTAAATGAACCCAGCAAAACTATACAGAATGTGAAACAGTATTTGCAACAGATCTCTTAAAGGACAGTGTAGAGAAATTCATTATGGTGTACCTGATGTTTTAAATTAATTTAACAGATACGGCTTGTAAAACAACACAGTATGAACCTGTGGATTTTTTTTTTTTTCTTTTTAAAAAAAGGACTTTTACAGAATTCAAGTAGTGTAGCAGGAAACCATAGATGCCTTTTGATCACAGGTCAGGCAAAAGAGAGCCACTTATTGGATTTTCCCCTTGCTTCTGTTTGCTAAGGTGTCCCAGTGGATCTATAAGTCTGTTGATGTTAGCTTTTTCATGCTCCGTCGCTGAGCTAAACTTGAGGCTGCAACAGGCTCTAACACTGGCTGAAATGTCTTGTGATTCAGTGCAGAATATGTAGCAGCCATGGCTCCCTAGAGAACAACAAAAGACATAAAAGGCTGTAAAGGTCATTTTTATCAGAAAATAAAGCAATTGAATATTAAATTATTAATTAACTCTAGGAAAAAAAAAACCAGGACTTATGGCAGGTCATGCACATTCTCTAAAGTTTGTTTTGAAAAAAATCACATTTATTGCTGAATCCTTCAGGTTTTTAAGCACGGGTGCCTGACATTTCTGTTCTTTCCTATGTATTTCTTTTACATACCTCAGATGCAGCAGTAACCTTTTAACACAGGTCAGAATTAGTATCATCCAAGCAACATTAGCATCAATTTATCAAACACAGCCACCCAAGTGGTGATTCGGGTCCTGATTTATGAAGACAACACAATTAAGGCTGGCTATCATAGGTCCTTGTTTCTGAACCCGACAAAAGTGATGAAGTCAAAAGCTGTCTGCATACAGGAGAACGTTCGTGTGTCACAAGTCAGAAAGAGATACAGAACAAACAGATAAAATACCAGTGGAAAAACTGTAGTGTAGTTTATTAATTTGTGTCAGGAAAGCACAATATGAGCCAGTCATAGAAACAAAACCCCAAAGATTTCTTGAATAAGAATGCGAGGAGACCTGTGGCAGTCCCAGGTAACTTTCTCATCAGGTTTCTATAGGACCAAAGCTACCTTCATCTTTGAACACGCAGAAAAATCTCTTCCTTCACACATAGGTTAAAAAAAAATTAGTTTATAAATACTTTGCTTGCTTATGTAACTTAAATATGCACATGGCTGGGAAAACAAAAGAAAGCTAATTTCTTTTCTAAAGAAAAAAAAGTGAGTTTTGCCTATAGCTCTAAAAGTGACCCAATTCAGTGTGCATCCACCAGCTCATGCAACGTTCAGCCTTCAGGTTGGTTTACCTTTACTAGATGTGGTGCATCTTGCCTGTTTAGTTGATAATGTGGCAACTGGTCCCTACAGGCTATCCACGAATGTTTTAGTACTTGCTCTGCTGTATACCGCTGATGTGGATCTACATGAAGCATATGTGATAACAAGTCCTAGATAAAAATGAAACACACACATGTTATTATTCAGTTACAATAATCTTATACAGACTTTATCGCAATAATTATGGCAGCAGTGAAATAAGTACCCTATGTGGCAGGGATTAACAGAATGCAAGCACATACACACAAAAAAATCAGCAGATAAATTGGATCATTCTGTGCCTTGACACTGCAGAAGACTGAAAACAATGTGTTGTACTATTTAATCAGTTTAACAGAGCAGGCCTTTATTGTAAAGAAACTTACTGTTTGTGCATTTCACATTTCAGTTTATTATTAATATAATCCTTAAAAGACTAGAAATATTAAAATTGAGCAGATTTTACGGAAGAATGCTAGTATTTGCAAACATCTCTCCTCATTTGTACTACAGATTTGGGGTCTGCTGACTACATATTACAATTGAATTCATATATAGTGATATACCAGCAAAGATTTTTTTCTATAAAAAGAAAAAAGCAAACAGAAATGGACACTGGGGTTTGCCTGTTTAGAAGCATTATCAATAAGCTACTAATTACAATGTTGGTCAAAACTCGAGCTGGGTGGGCAGGGCACAGAAGAGAGACAGGAATAGCTTGAAAGAAAACAAAATACAAACAAGCTGACAGAATGTTCCCTTTGTTCTAGGTACAAAATGTTAAGCATTCTTAAATATACAGAAGTGAATTACTTGTGCTAAGACAGCATCAGCCAACAAGTATTCTGAATCACTCCTACCAAAATGAACAAATAGTGCAGTTCCAAAGGATCAGGAAAAGATTTAATATTAATGCTGAGCTTTATAAAAGGTAATGCAGGTGACTAAGATGCCTCCAGACCAGGCCAGCACCAAACCCAGAGAGTTCATACAGCAACTGATGAGAGATGCGGTCTTGAAATAAAAAAAGCTGCATAATCAAGCTGATCCAGATTTCTGGCAAGATATATTTGGTTGTTAAAGTACTAGTTAAATTGCTGAAAGTACGAACAAAGAAAAAAGACCTGATGACTTCAGTGCTGAACAACATTTAAGAAAATTGCACTACAAAAAAAATTGACCTGTTAATGCAAGACTGGTTAGCTACTAGAACAGATAACTGTAAAGAATTATCCTTTCATTTAAGGAATCCCACAAACACCTGATTTCGGTCCATTAAAAAAAATGCTGATGATTAGTAGTCTATATTGGGACTCATATTATTCAAGATCTTTATCAGTGAACTGGGGGAAGGAACAGAGTGCACTCTTGCCAAGTCTGCAGTGAGGCACAAAACCAAAGAGACCTTGGAAAGGAAGAAACTGTACAGGGTGGGGACTGACCGGTTGGGGACCAGCTTTACTGAGAAGGACCAGGAGGTTTTTGTAGACAAACTGATCCTGAACTACCAGTGTGACCCGGCAGCCAAGGCGGCTGACGTTCCTTTAGACAGCATGGCCAAAGGAATGGAGATAGAGGACAAAGTAAAAGAAGAGATGTTCTGGTTTGAAGTTAGAAGCTTTTTCCCGACCACAGCAACCAAGAATTGGGAAAGGCTGCCCAGAACTGAACCTGCTTTGAGTGGGAGGTTGGATGAGATAACCTTCACTGCAATAAAGTTTGCAGGTTATAACAGCAAACTACTGTGTTAGACCAGGCTATTCCATAAAGTTCACAAGGTGTTCCTTTGAATTCCACAAAAACATAAGGACAAAACAAAACACATTTACACCTTTGCTGCATCTGAAACAGTGTCCCAGTTGCCTCCACTTAAAGAGAATTTTCCACTGCCTATCCGTACCAGGATCTCCTCTGGAGTATCATTAGGACCATTAGCAAACGGAGTATAGCTGTTGAAAGACAAAAAAATCCAAAATGCCTTGTTATAGGTAAGAAGCTGTAAGAAATTGGTAAAAATCTCACAAATCATTCTGAGTAGATATGCCACTGCTGACAGAAACACACTATACATTATTAAATGCTTCCTATATTAGCATTTCATCTTCAAAACTGTATTATTTTCCTTGTCCCCACAGTTGTGGTTAATCAAGTAAGTGGGAAATGCAGACTAAAAAGATGGCTTAAGTTAATATCTTAATAATCTAATCAATGCAGACTTTTAACTTAAATAGAAGGGACTCAAACACAAATTATGGTTGGTTACCAGAGCATGTAAAGTAATCCAAACCTGGAAGAGTCCCTTAGTGGAATGGCCCAATGGAGCCGGAGCAGTATCATGTTTAGGGCATGTGCATTGAATTAGAGATTGAACACAATATACACACGTTATCTGGGGAAACCTACAAGAATTTTCATGGCAATTTTTTTACTTAAGTGAGTTTGGGAGGCTTAAACCAGACCACAAGACCATTGCTTTTGGAGGCCTGTAACAATTTACAGGGTTTCCTGTAAATCCAGCTTATTTTCCACAAATCCTACTGTGACAAACTCCAAAGAACTAAATCAGCAAATCTGAAAACCAATCTGAGTCACTTAAATACACCTTTTAAGGATGTTCTGGCATGTCCTACGATCATAGCTAGTACCAACAAACCCCAAATCTTACTCAGATTAAGTAGATACATCCTAAACCCCCTTAGGTTTCAAATTAGCTTGCAAAAAATAATAATAATTAAGTTTAATGTATTGTAATCTTAGTACTTTGAAAGCTCTGCATAGAAGAAAAATCAGTCAGCATCATCAACAGAGGTTTAGGAGCTATCCCAGCCAGTTAGTTCTAGGCTTTCAGTTGATGAGTTTAAGAGGAACAGAATGGAAAGAACAAAATCCCCATAGACCATTCCTCCCCTGTACTTCTGACCTGCCACACCTTTTGTTCAGACGATGTTTCTCAAGTGTGCAAGCAGTGCACTGCCCAATATCTGCACACTTGCACTTAAATCATACAGCAATCTGTGTTTTAATGACAGAACTGTAGTGGGGGTGATTTTACATGGAAAAGCTACAAATTTATCAAAAGGAACAGTTTCCAGTGAATGGTGTTTATCTAAGACAAAAAAAATAATCTGCTCTTCTGTTAGGATAAAATTCAGAAAACCTTTTATCATTCAGCCACCAAGCACTTCATAGTTTAATAAAAAAAAAAATCAGAGGTTTAGAAAACTTAAGGAATTACAAGCCAGTGTGTTCTACAGAAGGGCCACGAGTAAAGCCCGTTGCAGGTGATACAAGAAGGTGGACTACAAGAATACTATGGTGGGGTGGACAAGAGGCAGAAGGAGAAAGAAAACCACCACATACTTTCACAGACTAAGCTCTCTCCTGGAAACTGGGGACAGTCTTTGGCATTCCCCACCAGTCACGTACTATAGGAGAGAGAAACTTTGAACCTACCTGTAAGATAAGCCTAGTTTATGTATCATTTACTGATAGCTTCCTCTTCCACTTGAGTGTCTCTGTCATTCTACATTCAAATTAATGAGGTAATTTCTTACAATTTTAATGAAAGCACGGATTCATGCAGCATGCTGGAATTTTAGTTAAACAAAAAGCTAAGAAATATTTCTCACCCTGCCAACATTGTGTAAAGAAGAACACCCAAGCTCCATATGTCACAAGCAGCATCATATCCCTGTCTCATGAGAACCTATAAAACAAAGAGTGTTAGAGACTTTTCATATATTAAAAAACCCACTCCAAACCAGTATCACTACACAGCCTAAAGAAGGGTAAATCAATCCCAAAATGATTTAATAGGTTTGATTATTTCTGAATATACAGGTTACAGTAACTATCAACAGTATTTCTTGTTCCCAGAACATCATCTCAAGATTCTCAACATGCTTACACCTTATTTTTGAGGGTGGATTCTGCTATTTTTAAAGCAGGTTTATAATAAACATATGCACCAGTGTTTACAAAGTATGTGTAATTATATTTAATGAAAACTAGCAGATTTTTTTTTTCAAGCACTGCTAAAAAGTACTTGATGCATCAAAAACAGCATAGAGAAAACACACGGCAGCTTAAGATACCTCTGGTGCCACAAAGTTTGCAGTGTAGCACGGAGTTAGAAGTAGTCCATTTTCTCCTCGAAGTTGTTTTGCAAATCCAAAATCACAAATCCTGATAGAATCAGCATTATTTGAATCATCCATATATAAAATATTACTAGGTTTAAGGTCTCGATGCACTACCTTTAAACAAAGAAATTTTTAAATCTATCATTTACAAGTCGCATGTACATTTGTTTGTAGGTAATTTGCAATTTATAAAAACTATTCTTTAGATTAGTGTGCTTATCAGTTCTAAACCATTATGTAACTTTAAAGTAAAAAAAAGATTCTAGCTCAAGTAACATCATTAAAAAAAGCCATCTGGCTGATAACGCAACTGGAACTAACGTAACCATTTGCCAACGAGCATGAGAGAACAAATATTTGCTGTTTCATAAACTGCAAAAGCAGAGTTAAAAGGGCTTGCCAGAATAACAGGATGAGTTGTTTATATTATTCACCTTTGTCATAAAATACTTAGAAATCTTCTTCCCTTCTGCTATAAAAACAAGCCAACCAAAGCACATAAAAGGCATTTGTTAATTCTAAGAAATGTAAAAGGAGTTATGTCATAGAAAGCACTCACTCCTTGGCAGTGCAGGTAGTCCACAGTCTTAGTTATGGTGTATAATACAGCACTAGCCTCCCGCTCCGAGAAGAACTTTTGTCTGAGAATTCGATCAAGCAGCTCTCCTCCTTTCATCAGTTCAGTGACAAGGTATATGAATCTACCATCATCATACACCTGATGAGAATTGTAATAAGTGCGTATGTATATAAATGTACACATATATTAAAGAAAGATCATCGGTAATTATACATCCTGATAAATGTGACAATTACAGACCAGATTGTTCACCTATTCACGTATGAACAGAAAGCACAAACAGCAGCGACTGAAAAATTTAATTGTGCTATTCAGGAACCTTAAAGCATGAAGCACAAGAAAGCTTTTGTGTCATTCTGTGAGATGTTAAGGTTATCGATTGTCAATTCATGACTCAAATTTTTCAGTCTAGGAACTTCTGTCGTAAGAGGAGAGCAGCCCTACCACTCCCTATTGCCCTTCCCTCTCCATGGACAATTTTTAGCTGCTGGCACTTTGCATACACAGGACAACATCTGCTTTTTCAGATTCAGATTAACACCACGTTAGCTACTCATTTGAAAAAAGAGGAAATAGGACATTTCCAACCTTTCCATCATTTCTCACCTCAACTTCACTAACAGCATTTAGAAAAAATTAGGATCAAGACAAAGCCATATTTTGAAATACTTTACTATACATACTGCTCTCCTAATAAATTTTACTATGTAAAAGAAGCTTCATAAATCCCAATAAACTCCCTACATCTGTATTTATTGACTACTGTGGAATAAGAGGTAACAGAGTACATACATCCTTTAAAGTAATAATATTCGGATGTTGTCCATAACGCATGAGAATCTCAATTTCTTCCGAGGGATCCCTCTTACTTTTATCAATTATCTGCAAAATATAGCAACAGAAAAAAACAATTTGGCTAAACAAAGTCGGCTTTAAATTTTTTTTTTGTATTTATATTCTCACTTCAAGACAGAATAGAAAGATTCCTAGAGTTCATTGCTTCATACTAATCATGACTAATTCATCTTCCAGCTTCATATCCCACTGTTTCTTAATTTCTTGCTCTCTCCTTGCTACCAGTTAAAACTGTATTGTTCATGCAGTCTATTCTGCTCCCACAGACAAGGAAATGCAATGGAACCAGTCTGAAGCATCACTACTTCCCTGCAGCCCAGTTCCACCCTTGTGAACCTCGTTTTATTTCACATGTGCTCATCATTGTAGAGTATTTTCAGGCTTCAAGATTGTAATTGCAAAGCCAGTTCTTCAAGGCCATACCCTTACCCACAAAAAGAGGAGCTACAGAAGCTAATACACAATTTAAACAAATGAAGAAAACATGGTTTTTCATTTCTCACAGCACATAAACAGCTACAATAACTAAAAAACTCATGTATTTAAGTTTACAAGCCTACTACACCATCATTTCAGAACCGCCACAGTGGAATTTATTCAAAATACCTTTACAGCAAACTCCATATTTGTAGCTATGTGTATACATCGCTTGCACACAGAGTAGGAACCAACACCAATATCTTCCTTCAGCTCGTATACATCAGTGAACTGTGCGCTGTTTCCATGAAGTTGCTTTAAAAAAAAAAAAAAAACAAACACAAACAAGCTGTCACCCAAAGCAACAAGACACTCTTTGCCATAATACTGTTTCCAACAGCAAAAGTTCCTTCTGCCCATCCATGCTTTCTCTTTTGAATTCTGTCTCCAGAAAAACAGCAACTCGCTTTTTACAATTTAAAAGTATCCCATGGAAGCACTTTAATAATGTACATTTTATAGTAGTCTCCCCAGCCTAAAAAGAACAGACTGTAAACACTAAATATAGGTCAATCTTTGGCATGTCAAAAAAGTTTCCCAAAAGATAAAATGTTACCTGTACTATTGGCAGTATATTGGTGAGCGGTGATATTTTATGATCTTCTACAGTAGTTGTTGCAACAAAACTAAATCCTTTGAATAGCTGATGTGCATTCGCACTAGGTGGGACTCCTGGAGAATCTAGTGGCATACACATTTGATTAGGATGGCTAAATCCCAGCAAGGCTATTTTTTTTTTTTTATCATTCAGGAGAGATATGTTGGAAGAAACGTTTGCTTCCCTTCCCTCAAAATAAGTCAGTTATCAGTCTTCTCTTATTTCAGTGACACCCACAAACCAAGTATTCCTGGGCTTTATCTAAAACTGCAAAACACTGCAGGGACTAATGTATGAACACATGTTTTTAAGAAGCAATTTATTGAAGCACGATACTTATGAGAAAAAAAGATCGTAGCCTTATGTTCAGGGACTGCATCACAAAGATGAATGAAGAAGAATGCCCACAGATTTTGCTCCTTCAGTGCTGTATGTGCTGCTGGCAAGGCAGAAGTGAGGCAATAGGAGAATATTTAATTAGTAATACTACTGAATAATTAGAACCACATTTTCCTCAGATTATGTGCACCTCTGAATTCACTGTTTGAAATTTCACAGTCGGGACAACTTGATGATTCTGTGTAGCCTGTTAAAACCACAGACATTCTCCATACAAACATGACAAGTAGCTTTAAAAGCTGGATGCAGCAGCAGAGAGGAAAATTCACAAAAGAAAACCTGAAGTGAACTTGAAGCCTGCGAGGCAGTAAGCGTTTGCACTTACTGTCTCTGTTTCCAAGTTGGAAATTTCTGAAGTGTAATAATCTAAGGGGTATTTTAGAGATAAAATTTCATAAGCTTCTTGAAACTATCTGAGATGTCTTTGCAACTGACCCAGTAGTACAGGTACCCACCCAGTCCACTGTTCATTGTCCCCACCCTTCTCCGCCCTTGAATCACTGTTTTCTCAAGAGTAAAGTCAAACCCCCTGCATGGGAAGCAAGGGGAACAGCTAAAGGAAAAAGTTATTGTAATGCTAGTTTTAAGATTTAATTTTAGTAATGATAATAATGAATAGGCTCGAGAAAGTCACTTAAAGCAAGTCATTTTTAGTGGAATACTGACCCTAAAAATCATCGCTGCCAGAATCAAATTTAGTTTACTTTTAGTACCAGATACTTCTCCCCCCAACACTGCATGTCTGACTAAACCATAACTAGAAACCATAATTCAGCTGTTAATGTTGTGTTGGTTTTTGGGTTGGTTTTTTTTTTT
Organism: Athene cunicularia; assembly: GCF_003259725.1. Taxonomy (NCBI): domain Eukaryota; kingdom Metazoa; phylum Chordata; class Aves; order Strigiformes; family Strigidae; genus Athene; species Athene cunicularia. Next base: position 21,181,890 of record NW_020799100.1, on the reverse strand, counting down.
TTGGTTGGTGGATCAAAGTTTAGAATATGTCAAAGAATAGAAACCCACTGAGGAGAACATACACCTTCAAAGTACTGGAACCCTGTTCCACTCTTTCCTTTTAGTTTTGTCACTGACTTTTTCTCTTGGTAAGTTTGTTGTAATAATAATTTGACCCCTCTCATCCCATGAACCCCACCTCACCAACATATAACCACGCACAGTTACCTTTTGGTGTTTTTGCTGTGAATTCCGGATCAAAACAAAAGGTATCTTCTGGCTTTCCAGAAGCAGGTTTAAATGGGGGTTGAATTTCTCTTCTGAACAGTTTCTGTAGTAGAAGGACAAAGTCATATCATTAAGAATGAATGAAACTTCCACAGGTGCTCTAATTTTGCCAAGCTAAAGGGAAAGCAACTCAAGTGTTACTGCTGTATTAAAACAGTTTTCTGAAAGAGTGAATAATGTACAACAAGTAGAAAACCACAAATATATATGGAAAAACTGAGCTACTTTCTTGCACCTTTGATTTGAAAAGCTATGGGAAATATTACAAGTCCAACAATATACAGCTTTTTCCTTACTCTTTTGAATCTGCCTCACCTACCAGGTCTGTACTTTTAAAACTACAACAGCAAGCTGCTACTTATCACTAGTTCATCTTGGGCTTATTCAGAAGAACACAGAACAGCCGGAGTTCATCTTACCTTCTATCGTCATCTCAGACCTGGGACACAGCTATTTCATCACCACTCTAAAACACCCACCCCAAAGGGAAGATATGGGGTACAGTCTTTACCTTCCTATTGTGGGTCCCAGACAAAAGACCTCTCACAAATGACAGGTGTGTCCCTCTTGGCACGGCACTGCCAGTTCTCAAAGCTCTATTCCAGGTTTTTCTTAATCTACTGAACTAAAACAGGGGGAAGGAATGGCTCCTTTTTTTCCTCCTTCACTCAACATGCTTTAGAAAAATGCATTGCCCAAGTGAGACTTATTGCTGATTTGAGATCATTTAGAGTTAAGGAAGAGAAAATTTCATGCCAAATAATGCTGAAGCCCCATGCAAAGTTCAGAAAGTTCTGAACATTTTCTTGGCATTTCTCTCATCCTTTCAGACCTATTTTTTGCAGTTCTTTTCATTTAATTTTCCTGCACAAGAACATGTAACGTATTTCAATTTAACAAACCCCCCAACAAATAAACAAGGAAGAGGGTCCTGAATTCATCCCATAATTCAGAAGTGGTCATCAACACCAGCTTACTGAAATAAATACAAAGCACTGTCAAATGAAAAAAGTTAGAAAAAAGAAAAAACAAAGGCTTAGAACTGCAGATCTTTCAAACTTCCTTGCTGGTATTTTTCCACATCAGCCTCTTACCAAAAAACCCCCAAAAAACCAAAACCCCACAACCCAACCAAAAAACAGATAATCAAGCCATAACAAGCCTTCTCTTACAAAGTGTACACAGAACACAGTGAAGTTTTGCTGTTACTGAAAACCCTACTTGCTAATCAGGACTCTATGGTAGAAGCTGAATAAACACAGCTAGAAAACCGCCTTCTCAGAAGTAAATACAAGAGATAAAAAGAAGGATAATGACAACAGGCTTTAGAGAAACTGCTGAGCACAGTATTGGCTAGCATTGCAAGTAGACCTGTCAGTACAGCAACATCTTATTTATTGTGTCTATCCTTTTGTAGGCGTTACAGCAAAGAAGTGTTTTCCAAGTAGATTTATTTGATACAGAGCATTTTAGTTTTGTCAACATTTCTGGGAAACACATCTCCAAAGTTTAGAGAACCTCAGAGAAAAAGCATAAAGGTGCTTGTTAAAAATTTAAGCAAGCAATCATAAATTCGTACAGACTTCTGATCATCTCAGAGCACCAGAGTCAACACTTCAACTGTAAATGGAATATGACTGATAAAATAGAAATGTGCTGTAGCTAGAGAGAAGTCAAAGAGAATTACAGTTACAGCAAATTTTTGTGCCCTGCATGGAAGCACGAGACGGACACTTACTGAAACGAAGGATTCTTGCACACAGGGAACACCACCACCCTCTCCCAGCTACAAACTGTCTGCTCTAACAGACAATTAAAGCTTTAGAATGCTGCAACTCTTAATTTAAAAAGTAAATGTACAATTTATAATTAATACTTTCTATACCATAAATACTACAGCTCCAGATGCCAAGATTAGTCTCTGAGAGTCTAAGATTATAGTAGAAGTCAGCAGTACTGCAGTGTTTATTGTGCCCTATTCAGATGCAAATACTTATAAATGCTACAACACAGAAAAATTACAAACAGCTTTATCATTCAGATCATTTTGTACTTACGTTCCAGTCAACAGTAGAAAAAAAAGGATGTCTCTTGATTTCTTCAACTCCATCTGAACCAGCTCCTGAGCAAAGAAAATACTGTAATTAAAACACTTTTGGGTGAAGTCTTTGAAGAAGATTGCACTAAAAGTCGGTTCATTTCTCAAAATTTTGCATAGACATAGTTGAGGGAATTGAAAACACAGAAATATTCCAAGGATGTAAAACACTCAATTAAGTAGTGTACACCTCATCAGGGAGACAAACAGTACAAGAGGCCCATAAATAGAGGGTGTTGATATATTTGCTCTAACACTGTCAAAGCTTTGGCTCACTGCTAAGAGTCACTGGTCCAAGAGAGTAGTCGTTCAATAGCGAAACCCAGGAAGTCACGATCCAAGCTAACAAGAAATGGTATCTAAACCCAAATCTGACTGGCCGTCTGAAGCTTAAGAGCCTCTAGCAACTACCTTCTTTATATAATCAAACTCAACCTGACTACTTTTATTTCAGAGATCCAAATAACTGAACCAACCTAATCTGTTCGATGGGTTCCTTTTAAACAACATCCTCAGAAGACTTTGTGCTTCAGGGCTGAGGAACTGAGGCATTCCAAGTTTTGCTCTAAAGGAAAACAAAGAACAAGAGAAAGAATTGTATCTTACTAAAAACTGTCTACGTAGACTTCATTGCACAATTTGATGTATTGAGGATCTATTCCAAAGTCTTGTAGACTGTACACATTGAACTCATCAGCTTTTAAGTTTCCACATTATACAAGTGATTTTCAAAGCAAACAAACCAAACAAAAAATACACCAGACCAAAAACCCCAAACCCCAAGTCCTCAAAACAAGTTTTATGCTAAAACAGAGTAAAAGAATTATTCTTAGGAATAGGTATTTTCAAAGGTATCTTCATGTCACCAGGAAGTTATCACCAAAACACCTCTACTAGAATCAATGCCAGAAGAGACACCAAATCCTAAATTATGTGCCTCTGAAGTGATTGCTAGCATTCTTCTTGAAGCAAGAGCCTCAAGAAGTAGCTCATTAAGCCATCTTATAAAAGCTGACTGACTTCACAAAGCTTATTTTATGAAAACGATTACGCTAAGGCAAGAAATTCTGCAGAACTGTAGCATCACTTAGAGCTCCAAGTGAGGTTAGTGATCCAAGCCATCCACTTCCAGGAGCATTATCACTATAAACTCATACTCAGGGTAAGTTCAAACTGCCATGTGTTGGTAAGAACAGAGTTTTTCTCTGTCACCCCCTCAAAAGGCCCAAGGCTCTGCATGTGGTCTCAAGGAAATTCTCTGTTAACTATGCACAAATAAAGACGAGAACATATTTGCCCAACAACTTCACTTACTAATCACCAGTTTACCCAGTTTGTCTTGTTAGGCAGCTTCTGTTGTCACTGAAGTAATTTAATATGAAAAATGTGAGCACGTAAGTGTGCTCTCTCCATATATACGTACACAGAGCAACATCCGATTAACTACTGCTTACAAAATAAGGTATGCTGTAATGCTTTATTACAAGAGAGCATAACCACGAGTGGTAAATAATGCTGGTCTAATTCACCGTACCGTTTTTATCTTTACTACACACCTACAAGTTCATCCCTAAGATTTTTAATTCCTGCAGATATTTAACAGTATTTGCACACTCTGGGATCTAAACCTTGTTGCGGGGGCCTTGGCTTTTTTGTTCCTGCTCTAGCTTAATGCTCTTCAAACGCAAGGAGCTATAGCAAGCTGTTAAAATGTGTTTAAAAATGACATTTTCTGATTTTCCAAAAAGTAAGAAGATATACTTACTTCAGTATCATATTCATAGTTTCATTTCGATCTTTACCTTGAAATGGTAGTGTACCAGTAAGCATTTCAAACTGAAAAGAACAAATTAGATTAACAAATCTAAATCAACACCTCTTACCCCAGTTGCTCAAAGTGTTAAGCACTGTACTCTGCCCTATCACTACATTAGACATACTAGCTTGAGCTTTTAATTATCAAAAAAGTTCACAAATCTAAAATTTTGTTTTTCATTGGCTGTTTACATGCTAACGACAGTGGCAAGTGTAACGTAATGATGACGTAGGAATATTTTACATCTGCAAGCTACTTTAATTAAATAAAATCCTCTTCATAACCCAATTTTAGAAGCTGTCATATTATGAAAACAGCAAGAAGAATAAATTCTAAACCAGTACTTTACTTTTAATGTTAATATGCATATTTCAGCCTGATGCTCTAACACATCACAGCAAAGGCGTAAGTGCTCGCAGTTACTGGCTTATGTCACTACTCCACTCCAGTATTCATTCAACAGGTTTGCTCTTACAAAAATGTAATTAATATTCCATCCAATCAAGTCTTTGGGGTTATTTTTTTTCTTTAACTATCAAGTAATGTGAAATAAATACACAAACTGAAGTTTCACACTGACTACAACTGTTCTAAACTACTAATGGACTACACCTATGATTTGTATGTGCCTGATTAGTACTTCTTACAGGGCTAAGCAGGTGAAAAGTCAATTTTATTCAAATGAGTTGCTACTTCAGTAGCAATTCAGTTATTGAGTTTGCTCTTCCCCTTTCCCAAGCATGTGTAATTAGAGCTGGACAAGCTTATTCTAACTACTTTATTTCACATTCACTTAGACATAGGCAGTGTATTTGTGACCTTAAGCAAGGTAAGCAACGAAGCATACAGTACCATGAGAACACCAAAGGACCACCAGTCAGCACTCTGGTTGTGCCCTCGCCTGTTTACTACTTCAGGTGCCATGTATTCTACAGTACCACAGAAAGAATAGGCCTTCTTCTCTTGATCTACTGATTCTTTGCTGAGTCCAAAGTCTACAACAACAGCATTACAAGAATACAGCCAGTAAAGAACTTCAGAAAAAAACAAAACAAAACAAAACAACAATACTCTATACGGCAATTCAAAATCCAAGCATTGACAGCTTTTGTTTGTCTGCTTTCAGGACTATTATGTGATTACCCTAGCTCTTCATGAAACAAGAAACTGCAGAAAACTAGAGATACAGCAGACATTTGGTTCACTACATACCACCAAAACCATTCTTTAAGTCATTAAATTGATGATAAGCCATCAATATTACTACTCAAAATAACTCAGTACCTGAAATATTGCACATTTAGAACCTTAAGATAATCAAAAGTTCTCATTTTCTCTGTTTACTGCCTGCTTTAATCACAGAAAGAAATGGGATAGAAATAAAACTGAGTATCAAAGAGAACGCAGTCTGCATGGTCTAGTATTACAGAACGATGAATAAATAAAGTCAGCCTAAAAATATTGTTGTTATATAAGACAACATGGTTCTGCAACCTGACTCAAGTTCAGCAGTCTTTGCATATCTGCTCACTTTATTCCCAGAATATACTTTTTTTTTCCTAGTTAGAACAATGCCACTGAATACACAGGTCCTTGATATTATCCCAACTCTCAAGACGAGGCTCTCAAACACCCTTTTATCAAAGGGGAAATGATTGCTAATCAATAACCCCATCAATTATTCTTTCCAGTTTCAGAAGGAAGTGAGAATTTTAGGATTAAATTGGATTTCAATATATAAAGCAGAATTTTAGAAATTATGCATTTTATAAACATGATTTCCATCCTCATTACTTCATCAAGTCTCAGAGTTTAAAAAAGTTCATTTTTTCTTGGAATCTAATAACAATAACTATAGATCAAAATACATAATGAAATTCAGAATACAAAAGCACCACCTTAAATGTAATTTAAAAGCTTTCAGAAATTTATAGTAATTTGGTTTCTAAACAGTTTTTGCACATATAATTTCTTAAAATATATGTATTTAATTGTTCCTCACAGAACATATTTCTGCAGTTTTACATGCATTTAAAAGTGATAATTCAGAAACACACACACAAAAAAAAGTAGTATTTCAGAAGTCTTATTGTGCACTAAAATCATTTTATGCCAAAAGCACCTCTGCTCCCTTTTAAAAGTCTCACAGTCAGCAACTTCAGCCTGGGTCTATAACCTCCTGATCTTCAGTTAAAAGACATTTAACAGTAAATCTTGATACAGCTCACTTTCTAACTGGAATAGCGGACGTTTTTAGTTACTAACATACCACCACCTGAACTAAAGCTCCTTTAAAAAACACATTCGATGTCCGGTTTTGTATTTTCAACTACATCTCTTCTGTTTTAACCACAGCATTTAGGACCTGCACTTTACAGCAATATCGCTGCCAAGACTGCAACTTGATCCATGCAAATATCAGCCAACAGGAAAACTAACTTCCAGGGAATCTGCATGGACATTGGGATACATATCTTAGGCTTGTAACTAAAAGCTTATATAGAAAAACGTTCAGAAAGTGCTATACTAGTAAGTGTTACCTACCTGTTAACTTGATATGTCCTGCTTCATCAAGCAAAATGCTGAAAATTAAAATTCACATTCACCAATACACATAAAGAGGAATGTTTAAATACAACATTTAAAATATAAAATAGTTAACAATTTTGAGGTTCAACTTGTTACTAATTTTAACAAGCTAGTATTGTTTCATTTAAATCACATGGTTTATATTTTATATTTGTTTACGTAGTTTAACAAAAATATTTGTATTTTTTTACATCAGTACAGTAAAAAATGCAAAGCAACAAGCAAAATACACATAATAGTGGTAAAATACATTTTACTTTACTTTTCTGGCTTCAGGTCCCTGTATACAATTCCCAAGCTGTGAAGGTGATCCAAAGCAAGGGCCAGTTCTGCGAGGTAGAATTTCACATCTTCCTCTGTAAACATAACCTAATAAGAACTGTATAGATTTACCTTCTGATCTTGTCTTCAGTTTTTAAAACTGCAATCTAAAAAAAATAGTCCTGTCTGCCTAAATTTCAAAGTTAGTTTTAGAAGTACCTTATAAACTTGCAATTCATGAATTCACCTAACAGAAATGATACACTAATACAGGCTAATCATCAGGTGTACAAAAAACATACTCGCAGTACTTAAGACATCAGCGGTTCCTGCAGAGCATTAGCTAACTTTTAAAGTAATTAATTTAATTATTATATGTGGGGTTATTGACCACCAGCACTCCTCCTGCCGCAATCCTACACAGACTGTTTTCCACTGCATCATAAAATTTCGTATACAGCTGCTGTATTAGGTAACTGTCTCTGAATTCACATTAACAGTAAGGAAAAAAAAAAAAAGTAATTTAGAAAAAAGTATGCAAAATAAAACACTTTGGTGAAAATAACAATGACAAGAAAATCTGCGGTGGGAGTTGAAGAACCTACTCTGTCTTTCTTAGGAAATGAGATTTGAAGAACCCTAGTGAGATACTGAAAAAACGACTGCTGTTGCTTATAGAGCATGAGAGATGCACCTCTAGCTTAAATACTCAACATGTTGCTTCTAATTTCATATGCAAGAATCATACCTGCTTTATCTCTTGTCATGTTCTACAAATTACTGAAGCAGCTAGCAATCTTGAAATTACTGGAATTGAATTTGAGGTTTAAGTGAACTACTGTTGTTGAAAACAGCAGGAACAAGGAGAACAGCCATCTCAACTGCACAGCTGATAGCTAACAAGACTTGAGGTAAACTGGGCTTACTGATTTAGTAGTACACTGATCTGTACTTCAAACTGCACATGTAATCTCGTCTACTGGCAACAGAAATATTCCATAATGATAGGTATTAACACCGTGTGAACAATAAGGCTGTCACGCTGCAAAGTTTCACCTTGATTTTTTTAAAGAGCAATGGTTGATACTCTCTCTCACCTATAGCCAAAAGAGCAAGAAGAAACCCTTGGATATCACTCCTCCTTCCAGTAGCCCAAATGCAAACCTCAGAATAATGCTAAATGGTAATTATACAATCTCCCAATAATATTTTCATTTAAAACTGCTTTCTGTGTCAAATTAAACATGATGCAAGTTGACTTCATTAAATATTACCAATGAAAACTTCATTATATACTCATTTCACTTTCACAGCTGAAACTCTCATACCCACATTAGAATTTAAAGACCAACAAAAGTGTTTTAATCACCCCATACTAAGCCCCATTAATTTAAAACAATCCTTGTGTGGAAAACATGAAACGCCATGGGGAATTTACCTTCATGTGTATTGTCTGCTGCCTATGTTTTATCATGTACTTTTGGAAATATCTTGTCTTCCCATCAGAAAATAAAAAGGCCTGATTTTTGGTTTTTTGGGTTGGGGTTTGGGGGTTTTTTTGCTATTTATACACACAGTAAGTGTTTAAAAGTGATCACAGAAGGTAACTGAAGTCTTCCCAAAAAACATGTAGAGACTTAACACTGAGAAAACTTGACTATTATTATTTCTTTATTCCCAAAGGGAATACATACCTCTTTCAACCACCTAACCAGTATTATTATGGATAGACTTGCATCCCTTATTTAAGAAAGTTGCATACTCGGTAATCCCAGCTGTGTTAGTGCAAAAGAATAGTTCTTCCTGCTATACCAGATTTTCCGCTATAATTAGACATCCTATATCAAAGCAGAGATTGACCTCTTTCCTACCTACTGTTCCAAAACCCTTTACAAGTCAGTCGCTTTGTTTAAGCTTTTAACATACATTTTAGCCTCAAGGTTAATTAATTTTGAGCTCAATTCTTAAACATGATCACTGTTTTAGCAAGGTCAGCTTTTTATAAAAAAAAAAAAAAAAACACAAACACCTTTGAGTTCTTCCTTCTCTCTTGCCTGTTCCTTAACTAAAGATTTATTTTTACAAAAAGCATATGGTGGGGAAAAAAAAAAAAACAAACAACAAACTATCTCATGACCTTACATACTGGGGACACAACCATCTCCCCCTCTCAAAAAAATCAGCCAGATACCCAGTTCTCATTTAAGAAAATGGGTTTTCCCATGCATTAGCAATATAAACGTACTGGCACTGGTGAAAACACCGAAAAGCTTTCTTACTCTGAAGTTGTTGAGAAACTGACATAAAAAAATTTAGATCTTTATGAAAGGTTTGCAGAAAGAAAACAAAAGTCTTACAAACATGTTTATAATACTGAAGGTAACGTATAATAAATATTTGATGACAAATGTTTAAAAAAAAAAAAATACTAACACACTGCATCATATCCCCTTCTCTGAAGATCTCTCTCCAGAAAACAAAAATAGAAATGCAGGTTCTAGTTGTGTGCCAATGTTCGATGGAGGGGAGCGATCTCGAAAACATTCCGTGTTCGCACTTGGTGAGATTAAGCACTAGGATTTGTATTACAGCATTATGAAATTTTACAATGCAGCAGAAATCTCTTACAGATGTGGGCTTCCAGGAGCACCTAAGCTGACTATGAGCACGAGAACTATACATCCCCTTTCTTTATTGCTTAATCTTATTTACTTCAGTTCGGTTTCCAGGCAACAAAACATTTTTAGACAAATTAACTGTACTTTGCAGATACCAAATTAAAAACGTAGGCTAGTAATCAATATACACTCATGTTTTTTAAGGTTGTAGAATATATTCTAGAATATGTAAGGGCAGACCAAATAAGTTCTTAAAAACTTGACTATGGCAAGAAATAAAACAGCTACAGAGACAACCCTATACTGACAAAAAACCCATCTAAGCAAATGGAGATAAAATTTTAGGTACTTACCTCTTTGGATAATCGCGTGAATACATCTCCTCCCCTGAGAAAATCCAGTATTAAATATAGCTTCCCTTCAGTTTGAAAGGCTTTAAAATAAATTTTAAAAAAGATAAAATCAATAGTCGTACGACAAAGATGATCTACAAAACAGATCTGAAAGCTTTTACAACTTGGAAATTTCAATAAAAGGCAACAGTTTTGTTATGGAACTGAAATAATTCAGCAGCACACGAGGTAGTTTATTGAATGATTACTCGCTTCTTCACAAGAGACAACCTTAGTCATAAGAGATCATTAAAATACTGTTCTTTTATTTCTCCTTTGTCAAGCAGGGAAATACCAAGTATGTGAATTACCTTGTTTTGGTTTTACTCAATGAAAAGTAAAAAAATCTCTGCAGAACTTGTACGAATTTTCCAGGAAATCTTTAATTTCAAAAGGACTTTATGTAAGACTTCTATATACGTGTGTATTTACATTCCTTTTTTAGTCTTGTGATTTAAACTTGCAAGAACCTAATTTGGGCACTAAGATGGACACTACAAACAAAACTGAGAAAGAACAAGATCAGCTATGCCTTCAAATATTGAAAGAAACTGTAACAAAAAAATACCAACCATAGTGCAGTTTGACGATAAATGGATGATTTACTTCTACTAATATATCTCTCTCCATTTTTGTACGAACTCTATCCCGGACTGAGGAAAAAAAAGAAAAACATACTAGTATGAAACAACTGTATTTTCAGTAAGATAAATGGAGCAGAAATTAGCATAAGGAAAGTCTTTGCTGTCTGAAGAAGTACTTTTCCTTGATACTTTGGTTTTAATTTTTCAGTCTCCCACAAAACACATGCCTTTAGACAGCAAAACTATTTTATTTCTTACCTGCCTCAGCTTTCTTCATGTCTACATTTTTTTTTCCAAAACATCCCAGTGTTTTATGATAAACCTTATTACTTTCAAGAAAAAAGCTCACATCTACACTTCCAGGCTGCTGTACTATCTGTACTGAATATATATTTTCTGTCTTTTAAGATTACTTTTTCTTCTTCAACTACTAACAGTCCCTATTTACACACAGTGGAGTTGCATCCATTAAAGTGTCTTCTGAAAGCCAAAACAGCAAGCTAGCTTGCTATGCCACATATGAACGAGAGGGAATTACTTAATTTTAATTACAGTAGAATTCTAATTTAACAAAAGACATAAGGAAAATTGTTTATTAAATTAATTTGTTTTAATATAGTGAAAAGACTAAACAGAATTAAATAATGCAATTTTTAAATTTGAACGAGTATTTTATACCACATAATTAAAGCCAGATTTTAAATAATTTTTAAACATGAACTTACAAGTTACTCTATAGAAAAGCCACTGTCAGAGAACACACTGAAAAATAGTTAAGATTAAAAAAAAATTTAAAAACAAGTATCTACAAGACTCATTTAAGACATATAGGTGCAATAAAAACTATTTTCTAAAGTTCCAACTCAGAAGATACACATACCTTTTAAAGAAGCTTTTTTCAATACTTTCATTGCATAAAGTTGCCCAGCATCAGGACCAATTATTTTTCGTACGAGGAAGACCTGGTAAAATAAACACCACTTTTATATAAACTTGACTAAAAACAATTACTACGTCTTTACTTTTAACTTCATTAATACAGACAAGGAGATAGCATGTCCCAAGTCCCATCCCATTCCTCAAAAACTTAAGAATGAAAAGATGCCAAATATTCACAGTAAATCTTTTTGCTAAGTAAGCTTAGTAATCAAATAAACAACTATCACAGACATCCTATTAATTTCAGACAGCTTTCAGTGTTCTTCCCTAAACACACACCTTGAAAGGAAAGGCAAAATTGCATCCCCTTGAACAGATTAGAGGTACATGCACCACCAAGCTCTCTGAAGTATTCAGTTTGGTCATAAACTATACATCCTTACCTAGAGCAAGCCATTTAAATAAGTACCTATTTGGTAACTACTTACATATATGTGTTTCTTTACATGATTTTCTTGGAGAATGACATTTCTACCTGGTCTGCCACCTCCTAAGTGATTTTTGAGGTTTAAAACCCAAGTTTTCAGCACATAACAGGCTATGTTCATGAATTCCACAAGAGTGGTGACAAAAGCAAGGAAACCTCACCTTCCCTCTGGAATAGCAACTCCAACAGGTTTTTCTACTCTTTTCTTTCTAAAGAAGTTTTAAAGATAGATGGTGTATAACTTGACACTAAGAAAAGCATAATATTAGCTAGAATCACGCAGTACAAATGCATATACCTCTAATGACTAATATTCTAACTACTAGGTCTTTCAATTTAGAAAATTGTTTGGTATGTGCTCCTGTTTCCAAGTTGTTGTTCTTGCAATAGCAATTATTGGTCATAAGGAATGTACTTCTTTTTTTTAAACAGTGCAAACAAGTCACAAGAGAATGCTAAAAGTTACCCAAAACTGCCTCTCTGATCTCACCTTATTCAGATTTTCACTAACGCTAAATTTATTCACGTATATACTTTGTTGGAAATTATTAAGTGTTTAGAAATTGTTTTTAAAAAATAATCAAATAAACTTTTTCACTCTGCAATCAGAAATTCATACACTGTCACTGACCAAGTTGTACAGGGTTGAGAGAGGGGTTGGTTTTACTTTAAGCTGAAGTTAGAAGAAAAATGTCATCACATTTCAAGGTTTTCACACTTTGTTTTGTTTAAGTTTTGCCTAGTGATTGACCTACAGCACTCCTCTTGCTGATGTTGATGCTCAAATAGTAAATGAAATGAATTCAAACATCAGCAAATAAGAAAACACCTGGAGATTTATACACTCACAATTATAAAAGTAAATTATTAATGAGCATGTATAAATATTTTAGTGCATAGTAGCTAGCAGCTTGTGAGAATGTAAGGAATTCATGTGCCAGTTACAAATTCTACCTAATAAGGACCAAAATAGCCACCACTGAAAACTACTCTGTCACCATCTAATTTGCAGACAAAGTCTCCATAATCCTGCATCTTGAGGAGATGGGACGATCTGTTGTTCAACTGCAAAGCAAAATCAAGACGGGCACACGTTGTGCACGGTGATTCACCTAAGCCAATCGAAGATCATCTTCAGCCGACGGGGTGCTGAAGCCTTAGAAGGTTCTCAAAGGCTGAAGACAGAAATTCAGTAACAGACACGAGGTTTAACCCTTTATTTCTGTGAAGCAGCGTTAAACCCTGCACAGATGTCCAAAAAGACAGGATGGGCTGTAGCTCTATACTAGCCTGGAGCAAACAAACCATGTGTCGCCAAAACCAGAGGGAGATCCCTCGGAGCTATGAAACTAACACCATGAAGGCAACAGCCATTGATCCTTGTTATTTGCTTTCTCTAGTCAATAGAAAGCAAAAAATATCAGATAAAAAATGCTCTGCCCAGATGCGCAGCAGTCATCATCTAATTCTTAAAGCTGGTTCCTGAACCAAGTGCTGCCAGGTTTCAAATCCTCTAAATCAGAGGTCTCGCCAAGCTGGTGGCACTGACCAAGAGCACTCCTTAGGCTCTCAGAAGTCTGAACTCTCTGAAGTAAGAGTCTGAGTCAAGACTAAGATGCCTGTACCAGATGTGCTGAATCCTAAAAGAGCTTAAGGCATCTCAAGTCAGGAGTAATTAACGCACAGAGCCTTTTATCTCTGAAGAGAAGTGTATGAGGGAATTTGCAACCAGCATTACCAGATAAAGACATGTTTGTTAATCTGTAAAACATTAAGAAATAAAGTCTATTTTCCGAACTATCGCTTATCCACAGAATGCCTTCCTAATGTCTAAATTTCTCCCTCCCTCTTGTACAACTATATGCAGAGGTTTGTTCCTGCCATGAGATAGACAGAACCAGCAGAACAACAGGAAAATGGAAACACATGTAAAGCTGACCATCTACTTTTTGTGTTGTATAAGATGCAGTTCGAGAGTCTGGTTTTAAAAAATAAATTAGCTTCTTATATACTAGGATTAACATTTCAACAAACGTGTTTCCAAGTAGTAACTGAGACATTTGATTTTTAATTTTATTTCTGCAACGTGACATCAAGTGGCACATTACAAAAAGAAATTACTCTTAAAAAATTGCCACATTTCTTCTATACGCTATTTGAGCAATTGTTCACTTTGAGTCTTTTAGCTGTAGATCACTTGACAAATAAAGCAAAATAACAAACCTGAGATGCATTTCCCAGGTTATTTACTTTATTATTACTTTGGTTCAAGTTCCAATCTACCGCAGCCGTTCTGTATGTGCATCAATACGGATTTAGTATATTGAAAGAAGTCAAACATTCACAGCACGCCAAGTACCATCATTAACAGACAAATCATCATCTCCCCCAGAAGTGTCTATCGATGTCCATTACACCACTGGTGCCTCCCAAGCATCAACCTAAGCTACAGAAGATGTGAAACAGATATTGTTCGTTCCGATTCCCCACTAGATGCTGCACTAAAGAATTGAGGCTGTGAAAACACTACGAGTTTATGCCAAATAGCCATGGTATTAGGCAAACGGAGCTTGTCAACACCAGAGCTGCTGCATAAAAGCCACCCTTAACTATAACCCAGCTGGTAAAATCCCTTGCTGTTGGTGCCACTGCTCCCATGAAGCTGCAGATGCCAGTCCAGATGAACCAAACATGCCTCTGCATGGTTAAAGTAACTTTCCATGGCAGACATCCTTAAATTGCCTACCGACTGACCCTTCTGCTAGAGACTGAGGCTGTTGCCTCTCTGCCTGATATGATTTGGTGTCCTGCTATAACCACTGCTCCCCTGGCACCAGAGCAAGGCTGGAAAACGATGCAATTTGTCAGTGTCTTTTCAAACGTTCCCTGCAAGTTTGGTACAGCACTACCTTTCCTGAACGTCTGGAAAGGTCTATGGAAAGAGACATTGATCTTCCTCAAAAAAATGTGGTTAGAAATGTTATCATAGTAAAAACGAACACACATACACCCCGTCCTCCCCATCCAACTGCAAAACAGGAGGGATAACTTCCTCCAAAACATGGCAATTTCCAAGTGTATCCATATATACCTAACCCTGCAGTACTACAGAAGTAATGGAAGACAGAGCAGGCTCAAAGTGGACATCAGATGAAAACCAAGTTTGTTATCTTACCTTTCCAAACGATCCCTGTCCAAGAACCTTAAGTAATTCAAACTGGGCTGGATCTGCTTTCTCACATCCTTCTTTCACATGGTGTGTAATAGGAATTTCTTTCACACTTCCTTCATCCTAATATTTCAAGGCAAACAAAATACAACAATGAACAGGCCTGAATTAATCAACTCTCATTAGAAGTGCATGTAAATGCCTGCTCTTTTCCTGTTTTCTGGGGCTTTTTTGTTTGGTTTGGGTTTTTTTTAAGAAAAATATTTGAAATTCTAATAAGGCACAAAAGAAAGCTGTCCAAATAAAGAGTTTTTCCAACCATCCTTTCATAAATAGATGCAACTCAAAATTCTAAACTGAAGTAAAATTCTCAAAAGAACGCTCATGTCCTTTTGTCATAAATAAAACTACAGTAAAGATGGATTTTCTCACATGAAAGGAACAAACATACAGATTTTTAAACCAAGTCCAAGATGATCCTTCTGTGCTTCACCTCTGTTTTAGTAGCCTTTAGTTTTCCAGGGATTACTATTCTCATCTTGCCCTTTTCTGAAAGAGTCTTAATGAAAGCTAAATTTAATTTCATCATTTTAGATAATTATTGCTTTTCACGGCAGCAAATAATAAATATGGTCATCCGCTTGTAGCTAGAGGAACATGCATCATTTGAGGAGCATAAATAAAATATGAGTCATCTTAAGAACGCCGAGAAATCTTGCATCCAATAGAAGAAACACAGCTCTGGGGTGGAGAGCTCACAGAGAGACTACCCTGTGTGGAGACCTCCTTCAGAAAGCTGAGGGTTATTCTCAGGTAGCTCAAAGATTTACTGTTCTGTTGACTTCTTCCTGTTACTCACACTTTTAGCAAAGCCGGGCACAGCAGCTACAATTGTGAAAAGACAAACATTCATGATGAAAACAAATCAGATGATGTATTGCAGCTTTTATGGTGCAAGAGAAGTTTCCGTGAGCCAAAACAAGCGAGATGTTAAAATAAGCACCCTTGAAACTAAAAACTACGTGCTAAGGCCTACAACAGCAACCTGAGCTCGCACATACAAAATGAGCGGCACCCAGCACTATCAAGAACAACAATGAATTCCTTGCACGCTGCAAATACAACCCAATTGCAACTGAAAATCCCACCCGTTTTGGACATCGTTAGGGTATCCAAATGATTATTAACTGTCCTCCTATCCTCTCTTTAGATCTTCATCTTGAAAGATGAAACACCCTACCTACCTACAGTGCGTTGCTCTCCCTCAGTGACAAGCACAAACACCAGAAAAAGACCTGACCACTCGACGAAACAGTTGGTTTCAGGAAAGAAAAAGAACATAGTTCTATAGTCAGGTTGACTATGGAATGTCTTGCTGCCCAAGACCATGCATTAAAACTTATAATCAGTGTTATCAGACTTGATAGAGAAGTATGTAAATTAAATACTGTAGGCAGGTTTACCCAGAGATGCAGGGTAGAAATCTGATCATCTAACCATGTACATACTTACTGTAACAATTAAAAAGGGGGGGCAATCCTCATGCTGCATTGATTGTCTATGCCTCAGTTGCTTTGTTTGTCCAGGGGAGGAAGGAGTTCAGACTAACATATTCGTATATTCACATAACTGTAGTTATTGCATATGAACCCTTTCCCCTCCCCTATATCTCTTATTTCATACTCCTTTTGGAAAAGGCCTGTTTGTTTTGCCTGTTTCCCATGCAAAGGTTAAATGTTAACACAAGGCACTGCTAGGTCGCAAAGTTATTTCCTTAATCCACACTCTAAACTACTTTATTTCCCTATTTGTTCACAAAAAAAAAAACAGCTGACATACACTGATGATACAGTGTCTACATCCCAACATCATTTCATCCATCCATCTTGTTGACTATGCATAAACATATTCATAGAAAAGATGCACATATATTCTTTTTTTTTTTTTTTTAAATGCCTGGAATTTAAGGCAGGTAGGAGCACTAGCATTTCAAGTCAAGATGAAAGCAGCAAGTCATCTAGTTATAAACCAAGTTGTACAACAGACTTAATGGCTGGTTCTTTCTATGAAATACGTAAATACCCTATTAAGAAGCTTTTTTACTTCACCATCCTAATTTGTATTCTTTCACACTGTGAACCTTTGCATGAGAAAAGATCTTTAGAAGTTCACCTGCTCTTCTGTTTATCACCCACCTTGAGTCATTAGCCTGTGACATCACATGTGGTTGCTGCGGAGACTGACAGAGCATTTCTAAATGGGAACTGAGGAGAAAAGTGTTTGCCATGCAAATAAAGAATAATTTCAAATGTATGAAATGAGTTATTTTTTATAAAGTGTTTTACCTTCATGAAAGATGTCTCTATAATTTCACCTACTTAACTATCATTAAAGTACTAAAAATTAGCATGACTGAAGTATAAAAAGACCTCTGCATCACCAACAAGAAATGAGCAGGTAAAGAGTTTAACAGATATATTAGCCAGTTTCATTTTAATTTCTAGTTTGGCCTCCATGAACTGCAAATTCGGTTGTATGATTTTGTGCTCTGCCGCTTGAGGAGCTAAATCTACTTCAGGGCTCAGGTACAAGCTCCCACTGAGCTGCCTTGCACAAGAGGTAACTATTCCCAGCAGGTTCAACAGAAGACAAAGTGCTGAAAGAACCGCCGCGATCGGTTATGGCTTTGTGCCATCTTACCTCGTTACAGCTTGACTGGTATGTAGCTCCGAGCACCTAACAAACAAGCTCAGCAACATCTTTCTGGTTCAAGTGCAGGGAAAGATTGAGACAACCCAATGCTCATCTTTCTTTGCTACCTTTAAGATGACTACGACACTGTTTATTTACTTACTTCACACCAGAAAATGTCTAAGCACCGCATGTTTCTACCCCCAAGAGTTTATTCTCCAAATCACTTAAAGTTATTATTGCAATACAAAGCAGTGGTTAAAGCTGCCAATAAGATCTACTTGATACCTTCTCCCATGGTCCTGTTCAAAAATATATGGATGGGTGTGTTGAAAAATGAGGGCCAATTTTCTCCTGCAAAGTCAGGCATTTCGCCACACACAGAATTAGCGTGAAGTTTAGTCCAAGATTTAGCCAGCATACAGAACACTGATCTTCAGCATCTCCTACATATGCACATCGCCAAGACACTGCACAAAATCATGCTCAACACGGTTTATCTGTGATATTTCGACACAAAAGCCAAATTAACATACTGGTGTAGAAATTAATTCTGTTCTAAAATAGGAGAAATTAAGTACCTTCTAGATCAATGTACAGCAAATACATTAAAAAATATTAAGAAAGAACTAATAACAGTGTAATAAAAGCAACATTAAGCACATGGTGTATGAAAGGTGCAAGGTTGGACTGTGCATTTTCTGAGGTTGGAGAGAGCATTCACAGATCCCTCACTGCCTCCTGCAGCAAACTTTCCCAAACAAAGCACTTCTGGTTCCTAGCCAGGTACTAATTTTCAAAATCATCTTTGAGATTTAGAGCCTCTTCAGATCAGGTCAAATAAAATGATAGGCTCAAAAATTATTACAGAGCAGGGAATGCATAAGTTCTGCTTCAAAAGGGAGTCATGCTAATGAGTGTCTAAACTGAAATCTGTCAAATATACTTACATGGTAGGAATACGGTTCACCTTCTTCCATAGGCTCATCTGCCATTTTAAGGCCATTTAGCTGGAGAGGGGAGGAAAAAAAACCAAAACCAACATTAAGACCCAACAAATTCAAATAAGCAGAGTTCATAATTTGACCAATTTACATTTCAGAGTGCACAAATGAAAACCGGTGCTCTTGTTGCTCTAATTTAAAACTGTAGTTTCAAACAACTACTACTTGGTAGTTATATTTAGCATCTCCCTTATGTATCATTTAGCAGATCCCTTTGTAAATGCCATTCCACAGCGTTATTTAATTGGAAATAATTTAAAATTCCTTCTTTAAAAGGTACGGATAACATCCATATAAGATGACACTAACATAAAATTCTTGTTACATACAAAATTTGTGTTGAGGATGCTTTTCAGAAACCTAAAATCTGCTGCTGAAAATTAATTTGACGTTTAAGGAGGAGAGATTCCAAAGTGATTTCAAGACTTTTTGGGGCAAGAGGGAGAAATGCAAGAGCAGGTAGAATGAATACAATCAGAGAATTCTTATGCACAAAAACTACCTGTTTCCTTAAAAATTTATTAATCTAAAAATTTGCTTGTTTCGAAAGTTATTTAAATACCCAGCAAACAGAATACCCAGACGTTAATGAAGTACTTGAGAAACTGTAGATCTGTATATCAAAATATTTGTGGATCGGTTTCAAAAGTAACACCTTTCAGAGACAGGAAAGGAGGACATGCAGCTGGACAGAAGCAAGTAAGTGACATGCTCAGAACTGATCACAGTACTTGCTAGCAGTTGCCTATCTTACTTAGTTTAAGCTGTAAGTAACAAACAATATAATGTTGCTTAACAACTGAAACTTTAAGAAAAATACAGAAATAAAGGACATGCTCTATTTAAACATGAAAAGCATTAATTAAAAACTGGAAATACCCAACAAAATGGGTGAAGCCAATTATGGATTTTGCTAGTGATAATTGCTGATTTCTTCACATATTAATTGTTCAGCATCGCTACCTTCATGTGGCATAGATCTCACACAACAAAATATGAACTAGAAATAAACAGAATGAAACTCAAGCTACTTTTTTTTCCCCTGAAATCAGAAGTTGAACTAATGAAGGTAGACAGGGTAATGACATCTTTTTTCTCGTACTTCTGAATTTATCTAAAGCACATGCCTAAGACACCGAAATACAGCATGATTATCTGTATGTGAATTGGTAAAACACAGGACTACAAAGAATCCTGAAATGCCACACAGACCATGCCCCTGTTTAAAAACAAAACCAGAAAACTCGACAAACAGGTAGGGCTGAAGGGCCAGGTTTATACCACCAGGATTGCGTCACCTAAACAAACCCTCAGCCACTTCCACTGCCTCTTCTAGGACCCTTGATTTCAAGTAGAGCTTTTAAGAGCCAAGTCCTAAATTAATGATTCTTATAAAACAAAATCTCTGATTTTGGTACCGTGATACTAGCACTTGTTTTCAGACTATAACCTCACAGAAAAAAAAATAAAAATAAAGGAAAGTAGCATGAGGGTTTTAATACTTTCACTCTTCTCTAAGTTTCTATTTATTTTAACGACAGTTTACACACATACTCTTCACATGAACTACAATTCGGCAGTTTAACCAAGAACTGGCACATTCAACACATGTTCATCGTTCATATCTAGCATGCACTGCCACCCTCATTTTCTCAAGGCCAAAACCCACTAACCTGTTACCCTGGATTCAGAAACCTCACATATGCTACAGAAGCCAACGCTATTAACTAATTTATTACGTAAGGGTTGGGGGGTTTTAACTTTTTTTTTTTTCCAAAGCAGATATTGGAAGGGACAAGACACCCACAATACTTGTTATTGTATGAATTAATTGAATACATCAAGAATTCCAAAATTCAGACCAGATATGAACTCCAACCTATTTTCAGATGATTCACTGCCATGTAAATTATTTTCACAGTATCACCAAATTACGTTCAAGCATGAATCAGTGAGGCCCACCAAAGCCATCAAAAAACCCTTATTTAGACCTAGTTACAAAATGGGTTTCCACTCCAGGTGCTCAGAAACATGATACAACTCTTCACTCAGGGACTTTAATTTGAAGTGAATTTAGCGTGCATTTCACCTTTCTTTAAATACGGTCAGCATCAAGTTTTGTTACCTAAATTTAAGCCCTGGAACCAATACTACCAGCCAGAAGAACTGCAGATACACTGAAAACAGGAGCTTAACTCCAGGCAATCAGACACAGAAAGCTGTCACTGGTGGAATGGGGTTTTGAACCGAAAATCAGCATGTTATGTGATCTAGATAGTTCCTGGGCATGCCATGTAAGCTTACTTTCAGCTTCCTAGCAAATCAAATACAGTAAGTTATTGGATTTTTATGGCGGGTAATCAAATGTCATCTTAATTAACAATTTCCTACTGTACACTTTTCCCCTTCATTGTTGCTCATGTGTGGTTTTTTTTCCTGTCCAGTCTCTCTATAACTACAAAGACTGGGATGCCTGCCAATTTTCAGTCCAAAGAATTTTATGTTCAAATGCATGAATCTACTTCTATCGCCCGATATACACGACTACACTTTTGCCTTATTTGTTTGTGAACTCTGGTCACTGTCCATTAAATTAAACAACAAACAATAAACCTGTTGGATTGCAAACAAAGTCTAGTAATTCGTTAGTTATTCAATTAAAAAAATTCAAAAACAAAAATCTAATCATTATCGTTCTGTTCAGTTACTTCTATTGGCCAAGGTTCAGCAACTAGAAGTTTCCACTGTCCCCCATACTAGGCAAAAAAGAAAAAAGTTACAATTAATACTTAATTCCCACCTCTACGGAAACCAAATACAAAATTCAGCTTCTGCAAGTGGGACCCCTTTTAGTGATTTAATCATCACTATGTATACACAAACATATATAGAGGTTAAAATAGTCCTGTTCTAAGTCATCACTTACTAAGAATTTATTAATACATAAATTTAATTTATTATTGAGAACCAGAAAGCACATATCACTACAAAGAGAACAGGTGAAGGGAAGCACGTACCATTACTCTAAAGGAGAGTCATTCAGCAATACTGAACAGCAAAATGATTCAAGAATGAAGTCCTACAGCTAACCGAACATTTTAAATATTAACTTTCATTAACACACAAACTAAACTCAGACATTTAGGCAAACAGCGTCAATACTTTCCAAATAGAAGTTTAAAAAAAAAAAATAAAATACAGAAACTACTCCACATCGTTGATGAGTGTAAAAATAACCAAAACAACAATATAAAAAAAATTGAGAACAAAGTTCAGGTCAGACCACCTGGCAGGTAAGAAACTTACTTTTCCAGAGGTGCAGGTGAAGAGACCTAATCCTCTGATGCCAAACTGCCTCTGAGGTAACACAGCGCAATCTGCCTTCTGATTTAAATAGCTGCGATGGATCCCATGACTCCCTGGAACTATACCCTATTACCTTGGGAGAATATCCAAAGGGCTTTTGCGGGCTGGTAAAAGGCTTAACTACTATTGCACATGTTTTTTCCTCCGATAATTACAGCAGAACAGAGGAATCCCAGTATTACCAAAGATTTGAACCACCTGCTCCCCCAGTATTAAGGATCTTTTTAACTGTTTACACGGTAAATGCATTACTGTTTGGTGGGTCTATAGGTTTTGGCCGAAAGAAGTTAGACAAATGGTCAGGAAAAATGCCTAACTACAAGGAAAAACAGTAGAAGATGTAACTCTGGTTCATTCTGCCTTGTTTCTACACATCTTCATTTCGGCATTCAAGCAGAATTAAACATTTTATAGACGGAACTGCAAACTTTATAATGATAATATTATTAGAAGTAGGAAGCGTTCTTCATCACCACTCACATATAACATAGACTGGCTTCAAACAGCTAAAAGTCTACATGAGGATCAACAAAAGCTTCTGCATCCTCCACGGTTCTTCCTTCACGGCGCTTAATTTCCCAAGTTTCTACAGCTACAGTCACCAGACCTACACCTCGCAATTCTTCCCAATGAAGACTAACCAGTTTGCTTCCCCACATACAAAAGTACTCCTTCAAGTCCTTATTTCAAAATGATAGAGTGCAAGCTTACGTTAGAAACCCCAATTCTTTTGAAAAGACTTTGAAAAGAAATCCTCTGGAAAAAATAAATGCTCTTAAGACAATCACATTTGTTCCTCATTTATTCTGAATTACATCTGCAGAGAGTTTGCATCATTAATTTAATTAGCAACACATGGGCCTACTGATTCTTATTTGCTGAGATAGGCTTGAGAAATTTGGGGGTTCTGGGCACAAACAGGTGAAGGGGTTTTTTTGGGGTGGGGTTTTTTTTTTTTTAAGTATCTAAAAGACACTGTGAATGAAACTGAAGCTTAAAGGCACCTGTTCTTCCAATAAAACATCCACAACTTTTCTCCAGGCAATAGTCTTTTTTTTTTAAGCAGTAGATATCATTACTGCACGCAGGTGCCCAAACTGGATGTAATGCTTTTTACCATTTGGGCTCAAATGCTTTTGGGAAGGAACAACTCCCCCCTGCAGAGCAGCCAAGCCCACGAAGCAGAAGACGAACGGTGTCATTAGTGTTCCCCAACACGGAGTTACACCAACGAAAGCTGAGTCCCACCCTACCACGATGTGACCAGAGGAAGGATGTCCTGCTGATGGCCGTGCCCACGTGAGACTCCGCAGGTCTGGGTTGAATTTCCTTCTCACCCGCTCACTGCCGGCACAAACCCTGTGCTAGCCTGTCCTGCAATCCCTCTCACAGAAGGACGAGGGCAGGTAACACACATACACTCTCTTTAAACATACCAAATAAAAGAGGAAGATAAGGCCAGCTGCTTTAAAAAAAAAAAAAAACAACCAACAAAAACAAACACCAAACAAAACTTAAATCCATAATCAACTGCTAGGGAAAGTTATAAGCTTATTTTCCTGTGGCAAGTAAATCACACATTCAGACAAGATAACAAACCTTCAGCAACATATAATTACTGATTTTAAGAGAACATTTTGATCCTTTTCATTATCAGAAATCAGGGGAGAATTACGTGTGCCTCAGACTAGTAATAGTTATAATGAGACACAAACCTAACCATAAGCACCAGGATCACTGAACTAGTAAAAGGATTGAGATCTTTTCGCTACTGCCTGTCTGGGAAAAAGACTACTTCCATAATCAAAGGGCATAAAGCAGCCACTCTGGAGATTGTGTTAAATGGCAGATTAAAGAATAATGGAAAAGGGTAAGATTGAAACTTGATGAAAACAGCACATTTCAAATTTTAATGTAGTGAAGTAGTATATCTACGTAAATGTTAAAATTCTATATATTACGAGTTAAATCATACCATTCTTCTGCTCCAGGGTTATTGTGAGGTCTCTCCCAGGCTATCCTGTGGGAACCAAGGTGAGCCACCTCAAACAGACCCCCTGTTCCTTTTCAAGGCTCAGAATACCATAGCAGATTTCCAAAACGATCTTCAAAAGTGGGATACCAAAACAAAATTATTATCATTATTACATTGCAGCACTTTTCGATGCATAAAGCACTTTTCAATGCATAAAGGAACTAATTGTTTTCTATTTCAGAATGCTAATGTGCTTTTTTTAAAAAAAAAAAAAAACAAACAAAAAAAACAACTATTTTTATAAAGACTTATGAGAACAATCTGCCTTTAAAAAAAACCCTGTACATCGTTGCCACGGCTGAGGGCACTTAATTCAAGTTACACACAATACTATTACTTTCTTTTCTTAACATAACACCACCTAATTGTGGAGATTTTCAGATGCACAGAACTAGGTAGCTGAGTCATCCACGTCACTGCCAGTAATTACTCACAAAGGAGTTATGCAACTCCTAACACTGACAAAATTCAGTGGCCTTTGACAGACCAAGCTCAGAACATGCTTAAGAGGATGGACTGAAAACAGTGGCCAAAATCAAAGATGTATTTATTTAAACTGGCATGGGCAACAGTTGATGTACAATAGCAGCAAAGCTCAACTCACAAACATGCCTTTTGGAAGGCAGCAACTTTCAGAGCAGCCCAGTTTTCTCGCAGAATACTTTCATTTCCAGTCACTTTTTTGTTTCAGCCTTGTCTTCCTTGTCACTGTCAGCCAATTAAGCAACTGAGTTCTGAAGTATTTCTTTCAAAAATAAATATTTCAGTATGAGGTCGCATTTATGCAATTCACAATATCCACATAGCAAACAGCAAGCACTTTGGTTAATTACACTCCTTTTAAATGGGCAGAAAATTCCAATTGTTCTGCTCAATCCCAAGTATCTTTGTATTTCATTCAGCCTGGTCAACAAAGTGTTAACTTTTACTGTTTCTTTGTAGACTGTAATCATATTTTAATAATCTATAACAGTTGATTATAATCAACGCCCTCGTACCTACTTTTATTAATGTGAAAATACTTATTAATCCTATATTTAGGAGGAAAGAAGTTCACTGAATATTTGAAGCTTAAACCGCATGACACTGACCCTTCCTACCTAGGCTTAGGGAATCCCCACAGTCACAAAACTGCTTCACAAGTGATGCTGTCATAGGAATATAGGAACAGGCAGGAACAACACAGTGTATGATCCAAAATGTAACCTTCAGCACTTCAAAGACCACCACCGTGAAAAAAGGCAAAATAAATCAGTCCTAAACTTCTTCAAAAAGTTCATGTTCTTTTTATGCCTTGAAGAATGAAAAATTGTTTCCTACCTTCAAGATCGCATTCTTCCCCTGCTAGCTGTTTTTACTTTGTTAACAAAAGCACTGCTTCACTGGAAACGTACTTCTTCCTAATAACGCAATCCTAATTTAGTCAACAAGCAGATTCCTCGGAGAAAACAGTTTCTCTGATTTTTTTCCTCCTGTGCCACAACGGGTGGATAAGAGCACCAGTAAACACAAGTTAGTCTTGGAAATGCAGGACTACTTCACACTAACACTGGTGACTCTAGTTCCAGTGAGGCCAAGGTCACCAAAATCAATCAGATTGACAACATAAGGTTGCAGTAAGTACTATAGGCTATAATTAATTCCATAAAGTTAAGCTTAAGTGAAGATTCCAAACCAAACCAAAATTCATTTTAACATAAAATAAGCCTTTGTTAAATCCCAAAGCCACGTCAATGTGGAATTCCAACAAGTGAAAAGTACCGCACATCCCCAAGATGCACTTAATATAAGTGTTATGACAATACCAAGCACTTGTTAATGTAATCTGGGAGTTTCATACGCAACTTGAAGAAACTGGTTTGATAGAAACGAAGTCTCAAACGCTGCTAGCCAAATGCAAGACGGACGTAACAAACACGATGTCTCATTTTAATCAGAGCACGACTGAAATAGTTTTATTTACAGACCCTGTTAAGTAAGTAGTTCATGTACGGGCTTGAGGAAAACGCAATGTAAAGAACAACTGTTGCAAACAATCGCCTTCAGATGTTATGAACAGAGATCTGTTTCAGCTGGACATCCACTGTCCTGTGCTCTGTGGGCTAGAGGAGGGTGACTTCAGAACCAGGCTCCTACAGCAGTGCACTGCCGAGCTCAGGTCTCTGTTAGCCCCAGCCCAGTCAAGTATTCAAAGATAACTGAAATGTCACCACCGTCAGCAGAAATACCTGTCTGAGCTTTGCTGGGCTGGAGCCAGGGCTGGTTCTCCAGCCCCTCTTGCCAACTGCCAATATAATATTTATGGCAAAAATCTGTGCACGAATGCAGCACTCCGAAAGTAGCACCAGCCTTGGTGTAGGGGCATTTATCCATCCAAAAAATACCAAGATGCACAATAACCACAAATGTTCAGCTTTCAGCTGCAATACGCTGTCTGATTAACACTAACATACCGCAATATTATTAAAGAACAGACCAACAGGGCTAAGAAAGTTCTCAGGCCTTCAATAAGCTTCATACCTTCACTACAGCATCCTATTTTTACAAACCATAAGATTAACAAATAAGCATTAATATTTCGGCTGACTTTTTAATCCTTACCTGTAGCTTCACTAACATAATTAAGATTTCTCTAATATTAAGGTACAGGGACTGCATCAAGCATTATTAGATCATTAGAATATTTCAAAGTGCTAAAGTGTAGCAGCCATGGTGTAGAAATGCATGTCCAGTAATTACAGTACTTGGAAGTGGCACTCTGTAGACACAACTACAGAAAATTTTTTTTTAAAAAAGTGAAGAAATTTTAAACTTCATGGCTTTATTCTTATAAAGGAAAACCACTCAGTAATTCAGGATAAGTTTTTATCAAAGAATAAAATTTCAACAAGATCCTTTAAAGAATGTACTTTCACTCTTGCCAAGACTTTAACCTATGCTTGTTTTGTGCACTTTGCGCTTGGAGATGAATTTGTTGCAGACCTTTTCACTGACGATAAGAAAAGCCTACTGCATCACGGAAAGCAAGTCTGACCAGTTTTAAGCAGCTTTATTTAGATACCATCTTTTGTGTGTCTAATACACCTAGGTGTAATCTTTTATTTGTCATACTTGACGATACTTGATACGCAATCCTACGCTTCTGATTTAAAAGTGCAAAAGTTTTACCACTTGAGGGTCACATTCTGCTGAGGTGCACACGCAGTGTAACCAGTTTTGCCATTTATTTTCTTTTACACTGAATTTGGTACTTGGTTATGGATGCACCTACAGCGCTAAGCAATACCTCAAAGACACTCTCGAAGTCATTCCTCGTTCTTTACGAGGTTTAAGCACCCAAACCTCAGTTCACACACTGCTGGGCCTTTCTGTGACGTGTGTGTATGATCGCTGTTGTAAGTTATTCAATGAAAAAGCAAAGGGGTCTCTCCTAGCGAAGACCTACCTGGCTGCGCATCCAGATCAGCACGATCAAATTTTCAGAAGTTAAAGCAACTTTCCACAGGAGCTACGGCCATTAAAACTGAGTTTAGAGCAAACCTCCAGCGCTGGGTGTTAACCGGGAACCGACGACTGGGCCACGGAGGCCGTTAAGACGGCGACACAAAGCGCACCGGCCTCCCCGCTCCTTCCCACGCCTCACCCTGCCCCGCGAAGTCGGCTCCCCCCGAAAAAAGGGGGACCCCTTGGGTGAGGCGGCGGTGAGGGGGCAGGCAGCCCTTCCCGGGGAAGTGACAGAGGGAGGGGGGGGAAAGCAGAAAGTTGAGTTTTTGAGAATTTGCGAGGTGGCAGGATACGCAGCATAGTCGGCTGGAAAGTGGAAAACCGTAGCCTGGTTCCTCCTGGGTTCTTGGTGAGATGAAAAGCGTGAATAAGCTGCGGGCATGTCTACAAGGGAGCGAAGCAGCCTGCTTCACCGTGGTTACAAACACCAAGGGGATGGATTCCTTTGTTTCCAAGCATGTGTTCTAGAGAGAAACACCACAGCATTTCCAAACCTGAGGGGGCAGAAAAAAAGAACCAGGGATGCAAAAAGAATACTTCTCCATCACTGATCTTAGGAGCTGGAAAACACTAGATTATTCTATCAGAAGTATGTATTTTTAAAGATAGAAAACTGCCTCGATGACACCGAGGTTTTGTTTAAACACTCTGCGTGACTTATTAGTAAGCCCTGCCCTTCAGATATAGCTACCAAAGGAACGCTCAAACCGCTCTCAATTGCCAAATAATTTTGATGAAATTAGCACGACTGAGAGAACAAGCTGGTACACCCCATAGTTCAGAATGCCTTCCTGTGATGATTTTTTTTTCTCCTCAGAAGTCAGGCATTGTACAAACAAATATATAGGGCAAGATGCTGTGCTGCTGTAGTCCTTGATTAGAGCGACCTGTTTCACAAAGCTAACCATTACCAGTTCCCTGTCGCCCAGCCTACTGAAGAGAGTTGCCTATTGTGAATGTGTCATTGCAGCAACAGCCAGCTGGCATGTCAGCATTTCCACTGCAAACCTATTTTTAAAGGTCTGTAACTCAACCATGGAAGACAAATGCTTTGGACTGAAACAGGGAGCGTGCGTCAGGAATGTTCATCCTTCAGAAAATGAAAAGTATGCAAGAAAATGTAGGACCAAAGTTACCGGTACTTAATATTGAGAGAGAATTGACATTTTAAATCTAGAACTGGTTAGGCTAGGTCACTTCTAAACATTTTTGTCACAGTAGGATTGTGCAAACATGGAGCTTTTAAAGCAATGAAGCGACAGGAGACAAGCCCCAGCTTCATGGGCCTTTGCTTCACACACAGCTACCTACCCCAGTGCCTCTGTTCACGAGAAGCCAAATGGCCAAATCTTTTCTGTGAGATTAAATATGTATGTACTTGAGCAGTGCCATGAGGCAGATCTTAATTTAAATATAAAGGAAATCAAGTGAGAAGTGACTTTTTGAATGTGCTTGAGTGCTCAGCAAGAACTTGGGTCTGAAACTTGTGTTGCAGATGCCGTTTCCCTGCGTCTGACTTTTCCTATTGCCTCAAACAATAAGAGACTGCAAACAAGTGTTCTGCATCCCCGAGGTCTTAACACTGTAATATTTTAAGAAGTTCAGAGAAAAGGAATAATCAGAGAAGTTAGGATTGTTATTCATATCAAAGATTGTAAAAGGGAAATTATGATATATGTAGATAAAATAACGACTGAATAAGAAAAAGTAAATTCAGAATGTCTTTTACGCTCGGTCGTGCAACCAAAGAAGCAAAAGGTATTCAATAAAAACGCAACGATATGTCACTGAAATTTTAAAACTTAGCAAGACACCCCCCCCCCAATTATTTTTACAGAGAAATAAAGCATCAAAAATATAATAGCAAGTCATTAATTTAGGAGAATCAAGGCCTCATGTCTTGGGTTCCAAATTAATATTTGAATATTATATATTCGGATATTTTTTTGTGCCTTTTTCTATCTCATGTCCATGACTGTATGGCTATCAGATCTCATTTGGTGTGCAGTTTTCAGATGAGGATATCGGATCTCATTTGGTGCGCAGTTTTCAGCTGAATATTTTTTTACATTTCAATACCTTAATTTGTTCAGCAGGCTCTGCCCATTATCTTCCTCTGCAGGTCACTGTATGATCAGCATGACATT
This sequence comes from Athene cunicularia, assembly GCF_003259725.1. Lineage (NCBI taxonomy): Eukaryota > Metazoa > Chordata > Aves > Strigiformes > Strigidae > Athene > Athene cunicularia. Next base: position 21,151,983 of record NW_020799100.1, on the reverse strand, counting down.
GTAACCACTTTTTCCTCTGTCAGGTGTTTTTATTAGATTAGAAGGGTTCAAAGTCACCAGTTTCTAAATATTTATTCACTTTAAAATCTGTGACATCACAAAGTTGCTGAGAATGCTGTTTTACCAAGCCTAATAGGAAAGGAATAATAATAATAATAATAATAATAACAATAATAATAAAAGGAATCTGCAGCCAAAATTCAGTTTGTTCAGTGTCAGTAACGTGAACTCCAACCGCTCAGTCGTCCCTTTTATAGACCTCAGGGCTGCAGCCACTGGCAACATCCATGCTTAGTATGCTCATTCAATTTTCCTGAAAGTATCAGTCATACACTTGAAAATATGAACAACAGATTATTTATGAGGTTAAAAAAATCCCTGCGCATTTCCGGCATGTCGTTCCTAGCAGGGCTTTTCTTAGAGAGGCGTGTTGCAGAACTCTCTTCCCTCTGAAGTTTTCTGTCCATCTGTACCAATTCTGTCCCTAAACGAGATTATTGCGGAAGAATCCTGCCAACCTTGTGTTGATTCAGCCAGAATGTTTTTCAAGAAAGGAAAAATAAGAATATTATCATCAAGCCAGTGTCTTTTGTTCCCCTCCTCCTCCCAGTTAATGATACTGAAATCCGAACCACGCTAACCATGGCAAGTACAGCGCAGCTCCACCCTGGAAAGCGAAGCAGAAAAAACAGTGTGAATATAGGAATATGTGAACAGTATCTAGTTCAGTGAGATCTCAGACAGGAAACTATACAACGAGCAAAGTTGGAGGAAACTGCCCAAGCCGAGACTGATGGTTTTATTCTGTTTTGACTGTGATGGTAAAGCCCCTGAAAGGGAACAGGTACAAATTTAGCTTTTGTAGATTCAGTTCAAGGCAGACTGTGAACTCTAGTATTGATTGTGAAGGTGGTTTGGGGGGGCGATAGAGTTAATTTCCAAGGGCAATTTTGTTCAAGTTCATCATCATTTCACCTTTAATCTTTTGTACAATACGGCTGAACAACACTCGCACAGTCAGAGCAGTACAACTCTTTCCTATTGTGTAGATGAATTTACGTGGGTACAAAGCATGCTTCTGTTAGCGTGACTTGTTCTCATACGAGAAGGAAAAAGAACTGTCCTGATGCATCAAAAATGTATAGTTACACGCTTGTGTCTATGCCAGAATTGTTCCAGAGGAGGAACGCGGAGGGTGAGGTGCTCTGGAGGGTGTGCTCCCACATGGATGTAAGACAATTTCAGAGGCACGTTTGTGGCTGTTAACCTGTGGAGATCCTCTACACACAGTGTAAATTGCTCTGGTCCTAATAAGATAAACATTACAGGAAGATTTTCACAATTTTAGAAACTAATATCCCAATACCAAACATCTATATGTATTTGGATTAAGTTATGGAAGAGTACCATGACAAAATCTTCAGTCAATACTGTCTGAATATGAAATAGAAACGTGAGAGTCCATACCCCACCTGTGTATACTGGTATTTAAAAAATGCGAATAGAGCCGAGCTCGTGTATGTGTGTGTATTTACAGCTATGTGCTGTAAGATACCTTGTAAACAGCTCAATGCCGTTAAACAGTTTATTGTGTGCGTTGCCCCACACCACAAAAGCAAGAGAAGTCATGTGAGGGAACAGCAAGAACCACTTCTCTGCTCAGTTATGGTTATGCTGAATGTGTGAAGTGCAAATGAAGAGGCCCTTTACTGAATCCCTGCTTCAGCTTTATGATTATATTTTTCCATCTATGTCTTTCGTACTTTTGTAGCAAGTTTTTAAAAGCTCACTTATGGATAAAAAGGGAAACCAATTTGAGACGATGCTCCTAGATCAACACCTTAAGAAAGATCCTTGATACTCACGATTTCATTCTCACCATCAAAGCAAACACTTTTCTTTCAGGCTATTTTAGAACCACAGGACAAACTTAGCAACAAATTTTGCCACGTTTGTCCAAAATGAGCTAAAGAAATATCTCATCCATATGGAAAATACAATGAATTTTTCTCTGCTGATCACATTGCTTTGACAGTAGGCGATGAACACCGCAGATAGGCACAGTGAATGAAGATCCTACTAGATTTTTTTTTGATGCTTATCTAAACTTTTTTTCACATTAAACTTTTTAGTTCACCATTTCAAAATGCATTTTGAATTCAAATGTCCTACAATATCATTTTTTCCCCCCAAATCCAAGCGAATGCTACAAACCAGCCAGCTGACACATCTCAGTAGTTCTATGATATATCATCAAATGGAATGCTACGTACAGTCAAATTAAAGATCCAATATCTCATCTGCAGCGCTGGCCAAGAAAGCAGATGCCAGACAGAAAATACAGAGGCAGCAGTAGCTAAAAGTAATCCAGAATTTGTTTTCAGCCTCCAGCTATTCGGGTTTCATGAGCCAAGGGTGGTATCTTGCAGGGAACAGTCTCGGTGGACACTTCTTCTATCAGTTTGCCCAACCTTCTTGAATATCTACATTTTCAGCAACCGTAACATCTCACAGCAAGTTCCACAACCAAACCTTATTACAAAAGTATCTCGCTCTGAGCCTACTGCTTAGTTTCATGTGATGTTCCCTACCCTTATATTGTAAAGGAGAGTGATTAATCACCCTCTCCAAATCGTTGGTGATTTTATGCATGGTATATATCCCACCTCCACCATCCTACCGCGCTCTGCTCTGCTTCCCAGGCTGAAGATTCCTGGGCTGTTTAGTCACTCATAAATGAAGGGTGGGGAAATTCCAGTTTCTCTGTACACATTTTCACTCGCGATTTGGAAGTAAATATAAAATAACTACTAATAACATGCACAAATTGCAAAGAGAAAGGAAAGTAATGAGCAGTCATTAGCTCTCAAAGTCCTTTGGGAAATGACAAGTGACTCAGGAAATTACAGGCCTACCACGAGGACTGGATACACAAGCAGGGATCGAGGAAGGAGGGAGTTTGTTTTACATCCACAAGTAGCACCGTGGAGACGGATCCTCGGGCTTTGAGTACAATTTTGGAGTCTGTGCTTAGAAAAGCCCATCAGAGAACCACGGGAAAGACTCCAGCCTCTACGTAATGACTTACAGTGAAAAACCCAAAGGCCCAGCTTTATCAAACCTCATTCTAAGTAATCACCAACAAGAATTTCTCTGGTAATTCAGCTCTTTCCAAAGACTACTGAACAAAACTTAAGCAACTATATTTCTCTACATAAACTCTTAAGGTTAGCTGAGCCAAATGCAGGTCAGAAAACGTAATTAAATACTGAAATAAGTTGCTGCAGCAGTGTGCATACACCAACAGATGGCAAATCTACCACAAGCACTTGATTCTTTTTTTTTTTTTTTAAATTAATCTCGCATACTTCTCTATTTTTCTAAAACTTGCTTCATTATATTTCTTCAAACCTATTTAATCCTTGAAGCTGAAACCAAGCCTGAAAAATTCAACTTGGATTCACAGTGAATTTTGCCTCAGAGCACAGAATAAACCACCATGATGTTCCAATGTTCAAATGTATCAACAATGATGAATACTTAAGGAATTGATTGCATCCAAAATCATCATGATCTCAATCTCCAGGGAAGTTTTTGTGACAGCAGAGGGTGTTACTTCTGAAATGATACAGAGCCAAAGATGTTGCCAGTTCCTAACTTTAGCTAGGAGCCCACATATCATGCCTCAAACCAGTATCCTAATCATCTCAGGTGAAAATTCTTCCCATTTTGGAAGATTATAAATAGCTTCCTACTGAGCCATGCTTAGAAAAATGTCTCGACCTGGAAGATTAAATAGGGACTTAGTAGCTGTCAGAAATAATTCAGTGGTAGCTGTTTGTGTCTTGCAGTATAAAGATACTGATTTAAACTAATATATTTAGAAATTGTTTTCTCCTTATTGTGGAACAAAAAGACTTGACTGCATGAGTAATAGATACATTATTGGGAATAGAGAGTAGGTCGCTGAATACCACTTTGGTAATATTAGTTTAGGTCTTCAGGTAATTGCTGTAGCAGTAGTACTTAAAGAATCTCCAGTCCTGGAGGAAGAGAAATCGGTGTACCTTCCCAACCCACTGCTGTTCTCGTAGCTTCTGGGGTCAACATAACTTGAATTGCGTGCTATTTCTTCTCCACTATTATCAAGGTTATTTTCAAGCCGTCTTGACTTTGCTTCTGTTCCAATTGGGGCACAACTTGACTCATCAGTTCTTTATTTGGAACGCACATCACATTTCTTCACTTCATCAGTTCTCCTCCCAGTGAGGTCACTTGTTTGTGGCCATTCAATACTTCCTGCAAGTGCCTATTTCTCAGTTTAACTCGTTTTCATACTATCCTGTGCGAGGAGTCTTAAAGCCACCACTCAGCCAAGTATGCATTTCGTAGCAGCGTGACTTTGGGTTCAGCAGGATATGAGCACATGGTAAAAGCCGAGGAGGACAATCCGAAATCTGAAGCAGTATCTGAAGCCCAACTTCTTTTTCCATTAAAAATGGTGACAATATTCATAATAATTTCAATGGGAGCATGATCATTCTGTAAGTAATTGCTATCAGGAATTTCATTTAAACTTCATTTGACTGACATTTCTTGTTTGCAAGATCTCTATTTTAGGAACAATGTCTTGCTAGTATATCTCTCTTCATCTTAGTCATGACTGATAACAGAATAATCATCTCAACTACTTTCCTTTTCTTTTCCTGCATAATGGATTTACTGCATTTTTACATACCAAACATACAAGAATAGAAACAATTAGAGCAATAACAGCATTGTATGCAAATGAGCAGGTAAGTGACTAGAACTTACTTGAGACTCTATACTAGGCTGGATGTCGGACTGAGAAGCCTTTACAGTCACAAATCGGTTTGTTTAAAAGATGAAGGAAAGATGCAAGTTTGTCTTTGAAGCATGCCTCTACCTCCCATTACTCTCAGTCGCCTTTACACACGCCTATTAAATACAGGGTCTCTACGTACCATCCCTCCAAACAGCTTATTAATTATCTTGCTAATTTAACGGCAGGAGTTGACTGCACAAGTCCTGGCAGTGCTATCTGGTAACGCAGCACTACCAGCAAAGTCAAAACTATTTATCCCAGTCACGTTGTGCTTTCCCAGGGCAAACGTGCAGCAGCAATTACAATGGCAATTTATCTTTAAACAGTATCTTCCATACGGGGAAATGCCACAAAATGCTCCGCAGTTCATTTCATTATCTTGTTTCTTCTGCTGCTTTAATAAAAGGCAGTGGTCATGGGGCAGCTGAATGCCAAGTTGAGAAAGGACATTACTTGCGACTGTTCCCAGTTCCTTGTAATATTTTCTCATTTGCCATAAATCTGTGAGGACAAGCGATTGTGAAGAGTTTTCAACAAGTTGACTTTGACACTGAAAGAGCTGCTTCTCCTTTTAATGATGAGCTGTCACAGGCATTGATCAGTAGCCATGGCAGAACAGATGAGAGCGGTAAAAAATGACAGACGAACAGACTTCTTAATGATAAGGAAAAAATACAGTCCAGGCCATCTGAGATGCAGATTCTCACCGCCTTTAATGGGAGGTTTTTTTAGTAAATGTTGTGTATTGGCTTCAGTGAGAAATGAGAGCACTCAGCGGAGGAAGCATCTAATAGAATGAGGTCAGACTTTTAAAGAATGGCTATTACCCAGCAAACCAGAACATCAGCAGACCACTGCACAGTAAACAATAAAAAATCTTCTGGTAACAGCAAGAATAACTCCGGTAGGGGGTACCTTGAAAACCCTATTGAAGCTATGAAAGGTCAGCTCCGGCCTGTGTAAGTTTACAGCATTTCAACAGTTGGTGTTTCACCGAGTTTAAGCAAGTGAGAACTGAGCCTCACAGCTGATACAAGAAGACTTTAAAGAACACAGCAGAAAGGAGCCAGATCTAGAGCCTCGCTGCTGCAAGGCTGCTGCTACCCGGCCAGTCTTTGTGGGAAAGGGGAAAAAGCAAAGGCTGCATCAAACTGAAATTTCACAGCAGTGACCTGGCAGTGCTGTTTCTCTTTAAAGTTTGGGTAAGTTCATAAGCAGGCTCGTTCCTATCCTAGCAGTGCAGGTAATACATAAGGAAATTACTTTTGTGCGCCAATAAACCCCTCAGTCCAAGACTCTGTGCTGCACCCCCAGAAAGTGCTCTAGGGCTGGTTTTGCGCCTTCCCTCTTCTGAGCCACAAACGTAGCTCAGCTGACCCTGAACCCATCACGTAACTGCACAGATGCTGAATACCCTGGAGTTTAGAACCCCAGTGTATCTTACAGCTGGGGAAATAAAGTGCTACTTTCATTAAATAGTGGTTGGGTTTCTTTTCTAAACTTGTAATTCTGAGCATCCACCTTTCATAAAAGGAGGAGGAGGAGCCCTTGATATTTTCTCCTGCAACCAACACAATCTAGTACCATCTGTGGAAGGACATCAAAAAGCACCAGGGCAGGACTCTTAGAAAAAGAAGGATCTGATTTCTTAATATAAAAAAAATAACAACTTTTAAAATACGCTCTCAGTAATATAAAGAAAAAAAGAAATAATGCTGGGTTTGTGTGGGAAGGAAGCATATTTAAATCTAAAATGAATGACGTACCTTGTAATTACAGGAACTGTTGAAAGAGATAGTCAGAATTAAAATACTTTAGATATTCACATTGAAATATTAATTTTAAAAATTGAAAGTATGTATAAATGCACATAAACAGAGGCAGATGATAAAGGGCTGAAGTTCAACCCAACTCAAAGGAAGAAGTCAGCCTTGTTAAATGAAAGCTAAAATTGTCACTGAGCTCAGCAGTGAGGGCTTCAGGCAGCATGTGGCTGGGTGAGCAGCTCTGCAGCTTCAAATTTAGTGCTAAATTGTGTATTTTAGAGCACCACAACTGCCTTCCGATGGTGCTTTTCTAAAGCACATGAACTCTTACAAATTTAAATCAAAACACCCTTCTAAATTTTGAATCACCAAACAATGGGTGATTAAGCATAATTATTAAGCTTGCAGCAACAGAAGTAACGTATTTATTCTGTTATGACAAAGTCCTCATCGCTTAGTGCATTTTTATGAGACAGGTATAAAGGTGGTTTTTTTTACGTTTTTATAGACATTTTACATCCAGCTATTAATATTTCTTATTCAGCTTGCTAGATGGAAGATGTTTTCCCTCAGAAATGATTCTATCTGTATTAACAGCTACAAATGAAACTATGTACCCATTTAATATTGAGAGATGGCATTTTTTCTGAGCAAGGAGGATGCTTATCTGAGCTCAGAACCAGCACAAGACTCCCACAGTGCCCAGGTCCCATCAGAAAGTTAGATTCGATTTCAGTGGGGTAAACACGTCGCATCATCTCTCTGTGCAGGAGAACGTTTTGCTGTAAATATTTTCTCCCTGAAAGATTTTTCCTCCATAAAACATCGCCTTGAGTGCTCAGCATTTCCTTCTGACTCCCCTCGTGTCACACTGATAGAGCTGCTTAACCCACTGATAGCTGAGGAAAGCTCAGGGGGAATGAAAATTGTCGTTCCTTGTTTGTCTGCTTGTTTGTTTAACTTCAACCCCGCAGTTCTGCCTTCTCCCAAAGTTGTTTTGAGACTCTGAGAGTGCTTTTCTAATGCTGTTGGCATGTCAAAGTGACACCTACATTTCATTATACTCTATACAGTTGGAAAAAAAAAAAAAAGAGAGCTCACCTACAAAACACCTTGGCTGCTGAGCACAACCAAACAGCCCGGCCTCGGAGCGGGTGAGTAATCTGCAGAGGATGGGGGTTCTTTTGAAAAGCACCTGCCAAAACAACTGCTAACGCATTTCATTTCGACATTATTGAAATATCCACTTACTGAGATATTTTCTATCGACACACCACCCCCCCAGAATCTCAGTCCTTCCTCCCTCAAAATGTTTTTGAGCAGGAAATCATGGTCTGGGGTTTTACCGGGGTCCTTAACCCCCCAAGTGACAAGCAGGTTGATCAGCCCTAATGCAGCCCTGACGCTTCTTTGTTTTTATCCTCATCCCACTCTCTATTTAAAAACATCTTCCTTCTGTTTTATCTCCATAGGAGCGCAGTGCTTCTCAATTTGTGTTTTAATTTCTTCTCGAGTCTGCTGAAAAATTATTAAGCACATCGAGTGCTACGGAACCGGCTGTTTTGCCTCCAGACTGTCCATCTTTCAGCTGGCATCCATTTCATAGAGAGCTGCGAAAACCTCTTTGCATCATCTTTCAGATTTCCGGAGAGATTCAAACTCCTCGGGGAGCTCCAGTCGTACACGTGGGTTATTATAATCCAGTGCAGCACATTCAGAAATCTCTCCGAAGGAGCATCTGAGAAGGGTCTGCTACAGCCAAGGGCTGAGCTGGGAATGGTTGGAATTGCTTCCCACCAGCACGGCACGACGCCGGCTCCACCGGTGCCGGATGGTTCTTGCAAGAGCCACTTAGGCGTGCAATCCCCTCCTTTTACTACGAATAAGAAAATGCACATTTATAACCCCATAGTTATATTTTAAATGACTAACCAGTTGAAGGAGACACCTCAAAAAAATGTAGATTGAAGTTATCAGGTCAGATCTTGGCTAGAGAAAACTGGAGTGAGTCAGTTTATTTCAGAGCATGAGTTGAATCAGTTCAAGATCTTTTTCCTCGAACTAAGCAATACTTCTAGCAAAAATACTCGTCATTGTGAAATTTTTAGGGCATGAAAAATAATAAGTAACTCAATGCTATTGCTAGATAAGGGTAAAAAGAGCCTTTAAAACCTCTTGAGCAGGAAATTTTCTAATGGATTGTATTTGAAATTCTGCTTATAATTTGTACTGCTTTTAACAGAAATTAGTATTTTGTCCACAGATTTTATATTTCGCAACTAACACAGTCCTGAAGCGTTTCAATGAAAATTCCACAGTAGGTACCTTATAGCGAGGATATAACCAAACAAAAAAAGGTTGGCTTTTATTTTTTCCTTATCGAGCCAAAAATCAGCCGTCATTCCATCCCACTGCTACACCTACGGGCAGCATCGTCAAGGCGGCGTGCAGCACACATTCCGCACCGGGGCGCGTACCGAGAAGTCTGTTCCTCCTGAACCCGGGCCAAGCCGACCCGGGGCAGTCCAGGATGACTCCTCCACCTCTATTTCTGATTTGATCCACCAAGAGCAGCCCCCCTCGCACCCCGATGAGGAGGTTGTTGTGGTTTGGGCCCCATTCCCTGCTCCTCTTCCGTTCCTCCCCCCCGCCAAGACCTGTAGGTTTGTCTCTGGCATCTGGTGGGGTTGTGACCCTCTCTCACGGGCTGTCCTTGCTTTACAGGCTTATCCTTCTCCGTTATGTATCCGCCCTGACGTTTTGTCTATCAGTTTAATCTCTATTACCTGTAGTTCCAAGTGTTTCCATCCTGTTCCCCTACAGTTCCTCTGTGGTCTCCTGCTGCTACCTGTGACCAAGAGACGGATGAGAGGAGGACTTTAAATTCAGATCCAAATGGTGATGGTCACAGATCTGGGAGGACACACATCCAAGTCTCTGCTTTATCTCTATTCTTAGATTTTACATCTTGTCTTGGCCACAAAACAAGGCAAAACTCTGCATTGCCTGAGTTTGGCTCATGCCAGACCTCAAGATTTAAATAAGCGTTGCTCTTGCTCTAGAAGCCCGCAGCAGGGAGTCTGGGAACTGCCTTTCTGGGCACTCCCCCTGTTCCTGCCCCGCGCCGCGCTGCACCTGCAGAGCCAGTCCAAGACGGGGTGACCTGTGTGTCCCCATCCCCGTTCACCTGCCAGAGTATCCCCTCCCCTCCCGCCTGCTTCGGCGCTTCCCCCTCTTCCTCCACGTACACAAGTCTTCACGCATTAAAAAGCAAAGCTCACAAAGATGTGTGTGCAGCTCCGGGGAGTCATAATATTCAACCAGTTTCACCAATATTTAAACAAATCTTTTGTTGGCAAGCCAGAGGGAGATCACGGCAGAGCTTCCTCTCTCTTCTTTAGAAATGTCTTTCCTATAGGAAGCCAAACGTTCACCGCCGAAAGGCGGCTGCTGGCTAGCGTGGAGGTGGGGAGGCGACAGCGAGGAACCGCAGAAACAGCAAACAAAATGCACCTCGCTGAGCTGGAACTGGCCGCTGCCCCTGTATTTTTTCAGAGAAAAATCTGAAATCGCTCTTTAATATCTGCACGTGGTCAGATGTTAATTGGAGCTCTGCTGAAACCCCCAGCGCAGCAGAGGCAAGGGGAGCCTCTAAGGCCGTGCTGAGCTATTGACTGCGCGGTGACTCAGAGAGGGGCCACCCACTGAACCAACCGCCAGCAGCCTCTTCGGGTGAGATGCAACAGCTACACGCACTTCCCTGCCCATCTCTACATTTTCAATTCACACAGAGACCTATGGGTGTGTATATATAGATACACACACACATTATACATCGACATTTAAATATAATATACTGCCAGAGTTATGATTTTTTAAATATCTGAAGGATGTGGTATCTTGGAAACCGATTGCCTCGAGTTGCCCAAATCAATTACAGAATGAATCAACACATTGCTTCAGCGTGGGAGCAGCGAGCAGTCGGCGATGCCGCCCGTCCCTGTCTCTGTCCCCATCCCTGTCCCTGTCCCCATCCCGGGTGGGAGCAGGGCGGGGGATCGGCCCCGTCAGCCCCAGCCGCTCCTGCTCCCCCCTACGGCAGGACACCCCGGGGCACGGAGCAGCAGCTCCAGCCAGTGCCTGAAAACCTCTTACCTGAGATGGCTTCTTCAGCCGAAAGTTGATTTAAAGGGGGCAAAAATAATTGAAACACAATATACAAAGGTGATATGGCTCTTTGAGCGTTTGCACAAAATTGGGGGGTTTTATTAGCTGATTGCTGAGCAGGGCTTATTTTCTCAGTTTTTTTCTACGTGTCATTCAGAAATAAGCGACACATACTCTGGAAATCGTCATGTATGTGCGTCCTGTTTCCTGATGAGGGAACAGATCATAGCAGGCATCGAGCGAGCTCATAGCCCTCTGATGGCAGCGAGAAAGGACATTTCCAGCCAAGCCCTCAGGGTTTTATAAGAAGAAATTTTAGATAAATTAATGTTTTTTAAAAAATGAAACTCAGAAAACCATCTATTTTTGAAATGTGATCACAGAGCCTGCAAAAAATTTATCCATCCTCTTGTCGTGGCCCTGAGCTCAATGGGGAGGCACCAGGCACACTCAGGGGGGACTCACCCCGCAAAGGGTTAAAACAAGGACCCTGTGCCAGGGGTCTGTGGGGTCGGGAGGGCCGGGCTCACCCAGGGGTCCTTGGCTGGGGCCAAACCCCACAGCTTGGCACTCCAGATTTCATGTGAGGAGCGAATAACCTGATCCACAAACAAGAGCGGAACACGTTCATTTGTTTTATGCCTCTCAGATCAGTTTTGCTTCTTTGGCCAGCTCTGTAGAAAAGCTGAAATTTTAAATAATGGTCCAAAAATGGGATTATGTAGCTAGGAGAGTGTGGGTTGCTGAGAGGAGAGATTGCTGAGCTAAATATTTGGCAGAATTAAGAAAACCAGGAAAGACATGTGGGCATAAAGAAATAATTCAATATTACATTTCTGGCAGAAATCATGAAATCTGTTTATAGTTCAGATCACAGCGAGCCATTTACTTACTATTATTGGAAATAAGGTCTAAGGGATTTTGGTTGCAATGGGTTTGCAACTATTACAGCGTGACAGCATTAACAGAACGTTAAAGACAAGGGAGTTAACCGCTGCCTGTGTGGGTGTACCTGCGTGACACGGCGCTCTGCGGCACGCGGCGAGTATCTGCTCGCAGGTGCCATGTTCAGGACTTGGCCCTCCGGAGATGTGGCCTCCTGGTGCAGCTGCTACTCTCCTGCTACAGGCTCTGTCCATCTCTGATGGGGTTTCACTTGCTCGTTGTCTTTTTTTTTTAAATTCACTTAAAATTCTCCTCTGTTCCAAGTGCTTCCATTGGGTTTTTGTTCTCCTCCCCTCATGTTGATCTCCACCTCCTCTCACCAGCTTTCTCATCTTTCATGCTTTGTTCTACTTCTCCTTTCTTACCCTTAGTCAGTCTATAGTCCCTCTCCCTTCAGCCTTCGCTACTTTTTCCCCACTGGCCTTGCTCTCACCCCTCTGTCCTCCCCTGGAGGGAGCCCTGGGAGCTGCCACGGGGCTGGTGGCTCCTCTGCACCCGGGGCTACCTGGGGACCCAGCGCCCGATGGGGAGGGAGAAAAGATGCTTCTGGGGAAGAAGCTCACACCGGCATCACTTGTGAAATAACGAGGGGGAAGAAGCACCCGTTACCCAGCCACAGGCTTGGTTTTCTGGACCAAGGGGTCACCTGGGAGGGTGAGACAAGCCCACTGGGGGCAGAGCTGCCACCACCTGCTCTCTTCTAGACTGCTCCGGTCTGTAAGCCTCAGACCAGCAAGAAAGGACTTAAATAGGGGCTTTGGCTATTTGGAAGTAAACTCAGCTTAAGGAGAAAAGGAAACATGTTCCGATTTGAAATGAAGAAGCTGCTTGGGGAGGGGATTCCCCACAGGCTCCCCTCTGGGGGTCTGCACACCCCTCCCCGTTAACCCCCCAGGCCCATCCCTGACCTGGGGAGAGGCTCAGCCCTGGCAGAGGCTCCTGCTGCAAACACAAAAGCGACGACCCTTCCCTGCTGCGGGGGCTTTTCTTTGGGGTTTCAAAGGGCGCAGGAGAGCTCTGCCCTTGTGTCCCTCCTGCCTCGGCAGAGCTGGGAACCATCCACGGGTGGCGAGGGACTGCGGGGGGTGCCCGGCCTGGCTGCTGCGGGGACAGAAGCCTGGAAACACAAGAGACACCAAGTAAACAGCACGTGCACGGCGGAGGGGTTTGCTGGGCAATTTTAATTAAGGGATATGGGAGAAATGAGGAACCAGGAGAGTGGGGAGAACAATCGCCTGATGTTTGATTCTCTTATGTTCGGTGCCTGAGACGGGGCTTTACCCGCAGCTCCTCCGCTCGCCCTGCACGGCCGGTGCCCCGCGGGAGCGGGCAGATGCCACTGCTGGCCTCGGGCCCAAACAGCAACACTGCAGACTTGGGTTTAAGGCTCTCCAGACCAAAAGGCAGGGCTGGTTCAAGGAAGTGTCAGTATGTGAGATCCTTTCCTCTCCCCAACACCGCAGCATGAGCTCCGCTGTACCCAGAACCCTTCAGAGGAAGAGCTCACAGATCGTTAGTTGAAAATTTCACATTGAACAGAAGAGGAGACTCTTGCGGGAAGATTGGGGCTAGGGAAAATTTTTCTTTAAAAAAAAACTTCGTTTGTTTAGTGAAAAATTTGACGCAGTCTATGATTGTTCCAGATTTCCAGCAAAAGAAAGAAATAACCGAAAAATCAGATAAAAGATTAGATGAAGTCTGAAAATTTTCAAATTTCTTTGGCAGGAATAAAAGAACCTCTCCTTTCCTCCTCCTTTCTTCCCCACTAAAATAAAGCAAGTAAATAGAAAAATCTTTTCCTGTGGGTTTTTTTTTTTTTTTTTTCCTTCCATTACTATTCCCCCTCACTCTTGCTCCCCATGGAGAACAGCTCCAGGATAGCTCATGTTTAGCTGCTCTAATCATTCCCTATGAAAGATTTATTTATCTTTCCGTGTCCCCAGCTCGAGTGCGCTGTGTGACCCTCTCCTGTGGGCGTGGGGGACGCTGCCTCCTACAGACGGATGTGCTGAGACTGCGGACGGTCCGGTGGGGAATATTTTGGCTGTGGATAAAGTTGCTGTATGAGACAAACATCTGAAGTCCTCTCTGCCCAAACCTGTCTCTCTTACAGCTCAGACATCCCAACATCCAGCAGAGCCGTGTACGCTCTGTTCAGCCACGTTAGAAATAATAAATCCACATGACCTGTGGCCAGACGAGGGTTTTCATTCGCAGCAGGAGGAAAGACAAGCGGCCGCCCCAGCTTGCTGCACCTCACCTCGTCTCACAGAGCAGCTTTGGGACCCGCAAACCTCCTTCCTTGTGGAGGAAACTAAACCAGAACATGCAGCCCGCTGATGATTTTCCACCACTGACATGCGTTCAGTCTGCAGGGTCAGAGCAGAGGGGGTGCAGAGTAAAGCCCCACAACCCCCCCAGATGGATGCGAGGGGATCTCCCCTGGGGCAGGGGCAGCCACAGCAGTAGGGCCCGACCCACCCCTCCTGCCTTCACACCAGGCACAGGAAAAGAGGGTCTGGGGAGGCTTTTTACCACTCCTGAGCATTTCATGGCCAGAGGTTCAGACTATCACCTTCTTCCAGAGCAACCCCTCGGTCCGCCTTGCACCAGCCTCTTGCCTGGCAAAAAAAACCCTTCTCTCTGGCTGAAGCCAACAGCTATGAAAGTTTTTCAGTCCTTTATACAGCCCAGCAGGACTCCTCAGATGACCGCAGACAATATTGTACCTTCTCTTTGACACCAGTTCTCTTACAGGCATTTCTTGTAGAATCAGCGTTCAGACAGGAGGGAATACAAAACGGCTGGAAGGCTCCGTGCCGGGCTGCAAGTCCCTGGATGCTTCACTTTAATTTCTGGGAACCGTTTCCTTCAGGTTTGAACAGATCCAGGAAATTTTGTGTACCTGATACATACTTGATTGTTCTTCACTGGCTTAGCAAAAATACGTCGAGTCTCTTTCGATATTCTCTCAAAATCTTAGTTCATCATTATTTCTGCACAGCACTGAATTCACAGAAAAGCAAACAAGTTTATGACTAGCTGGTTAGTTTAATGCACTGGTTCAACTTCTGCCGATCATCTTATCAAAAATTATAAAGAAAGTCAAATCTGACAGTATTATTACGGATACAGAACTGCGTATCAAACTTTTCTGCCTTTATTCCTTTACGCACACACGTGTCAGTCTAATTTTCGTAACTAAGAGGGTGGAGTTAAGGCTGCACATGGAGCCTGGTCTCTGTCCTCATTACTAAACACCAAATTCCTTATTTTAATATTAGATTTATTTTTCAATGAGATAAAAATAGTTGTTCATTCTGAAATATGAGGTGTGAGGATATTGTCAGGCATTTTTTCCCCAATGACTGGGGCTTTTCGCCACCAGGTGGCAATGCAGCTACAGCCACCATCCCCGCTTGGGGCTTTTTCCCCAAAACATCCAAGTTCAGTGTCACCATAAATTTGTGACTAAATCTTTAGTGTCAGATTTACTTCCTCTGCATTCACCTGCTTCTCTCTGTTACTTTAACCTCCTCCTCTGCAGCCATCATTTCAGAAGCTGGATGTGGCCTTAGCTCCAAAGTTTTGGATGAATTCCGCGGACTTCAGAGCACACAGGATTTGATTAGCAATCCAATTTATACACATCTGCAGCTCAAAAGCAAAGCATCAGGTGAGCAGGCGTGCGGCTGTCGCTCTGGACGTGGCTACACTGCCATCTGGCAGCCTGCAGAACAAAAACAGTCTGGAATAAACCTGCGATGGGGCGAAACCTCGGCTGTGCGCCCATGTCTGGAGCGGGGCAGTTACAGAAGTTTTTCAGACCTGGACATGCCCACGGGCTGGTGCCAAGCCTGGGAGGGCAGCAGCCAGGCGCCAAAGCTGTTTTACGTGGGATTTCTTGCAGCTATTTTTCTTTCTCTACTCCTGGTCTTGAAATAACTTTCAAATTCTTTCCCTCAGTGGTGGTAGCACGCTGTAAGGTCTTCAGGACAGCTGTGGTATTATTTTCATCACCTACATTTGCTCAAAAAGCAAACAGGAATCAGCACTAATAATTTTTTGCCAGGCTGCCATCAGCGTATCAAACCAATTGCCTGGATTGCTGAAGTCAGAGGCCACAGTATTTAGCTCTGGAGTTAAGTGCTAAGAAGCGGTATCATGATTAACAGCAGAGAGCTCACATTTATCCTTAAAATAACTGAGAAAACCCCCACAACACAAAACACTTCAGCATTAACGGTTCACCTGAATTAGCCTGAGCTGTTAGTGCTGGTTTTGTTAGACTGAAATTCCTGTTCTGGAAAGGGAGAATATTTCAGAAGTGTTCCCAGGACAGAGGGTTATATGCAAGTTCTGCATGCAATTCTGAAAAGCTTCTCCGTAAAGTAATAAAGAATTAATTTAAAATATTCCTGAAGAATATAAAAAAAAAAAAAAAAAGATATCAAAATAATTAAATTTAAAATAAACAGTCACTCTCTTACAGCATCTTTCCCGTCCCCGACCCCCACGGACGGGCACTGAGCGCCGTGTCCCTCCCCAGCACAGCCCAGCTCTGTTCCCAAGGAACAGAAACTCCTTACAAGGAATGATCTGAAGTAAATACAGGGTCTTAGTTGCTACAGAACTCCAGTAGAGGTCATATTGTTTTCCCAAGGCTGTTTTTATAAACACAGGAACCTGTGTAAAGTGCCAGGAGCCTTGGTACAAATGATTTTGGTTTTGTTAAGCTCAAGCGCTGGATGGCAAAGGACTCTGCAGCGCAGCACGAGGAAGGGACCGACCGCCGACAGTCCCTGACCACTGTTCACCTCGCACACGGCTGCCACAAATATTAACTGCCTCGTCTTAAATTCTAGCTAGAGAACTGGAAAATGGGTTTTATTTACGAAATTCCTATTGCCCAGCGATATAGTGGAAGTGAAGAAGCAGGGAGCAGAACGTGAACGCGCCTGCGCTGAGCCCTGACCTTGACTTAGTTCTCGATACTTTGAACAGGGCTGAAACGTTTACGAGGCAGGAATAAATACAGAAACTGAGAACTCTGTATAGGAAAAGGAGTTAGTTAACCTTTATTTAATTTCTCCATAGTCCCAAACTTGACAGACGTAGAAAAATATCCTTGAGTCTAGTAGACAAATTTACCAATGCTAAATAGCCCTTTACTCTGACCGTTTGGGCCATTCTAGATACATTTTTTTTTTTTTTTTTTTGTTTCAATGAAAGTTTTTGCTAAACTATAAACAATAAACTACAGCGGAAAAAACTTGACCTACCAAAGCATGCATATGAAGGTATCTTCCAAAACTTAAAAAAAAAGAAAAATTAAGAAAGCAAACCAACCTTGAGACGCATTTGGAGGAGAAAACGTTTTAGAACAATTTGAGGGGAAAAAAAAAATTAACTAAAGACAAGTCAAAGCAATTTTTGTAAACTATCTGTAGATAAGTTAAAATATCTATGGCACAACTTTTCACCAAAAAAATTAAGGCGAAGACCAACATTTTATATAAAAATAGCTGAGCAGGCTTCTAAAGGAGGAAATAAGCATTTCTCATGATGACTCTGTTAATACAAGATTATAAATACCCTTATATATACAGAAAAAAAAAAATCAATACAAACGTACGGAATATTTCACTAGGCATCCATCTTTCAAATAAGCCAAGATCATATGTCCTGGACCATAGTGGAGGTACTTCAGTTTAAGATTTGTAGTAGTTTCTTTGCTACACATACTGATACAAATAATAAAAATGCAATATAAATATTGATTTTTCACAGAGAAACTCAGCAATCCGCTCAGGTTACAAAGCTTAACAAACTGTCCCAGAAAGAAATGATACAAGTTTTAAGATCGTCAATTATCTTATGTTTTGTAGGCTAAGGAAAACTTTTTTTTTTTTTTTTTTTTTAGATCGAACTGATACCTTTGGTGAAACTCAAGCAGAAATTATCGTGGCAGAAGATTCATTATCTCTTCATAAATACAGCAGTTTATTTTTCAAGATCACTTAGAAATACCATTATTATGGGAAATTTAATAAATTTCCAAGCCTGAAAGTTACCAGTTTTGCAAGGAGTTAAACTATAAAGAGTATCTGTATGGATGTATTTGACTAAATTTCAAAACTATGTAATCAATATATAGTAAGACATAAAAATGAGAGCAAATAAAATATATTTTAGAATTACAGTAATATTTTAAGTGAAAATACCTTTGCAGGTGCTAATATGATAATCGAGTTCAGTGTGTCTATGCACATTATAAATATTCATATTTTTGTATACACTCAGTAAGTCTAGAAATAATTTCCATTGGAGGATACAATTTTTTCCCCAACACAATTCAGTGGATTTGTCAGCAACTTTTTGGACTGTATTTCACAAAATCTGGAGATAAAGTAGAAGCTCGTTTTCCACGGTGTAGAAATTTTTTTTAGTTTATTGTCATTTTCTTGAATAAAACCCCAGGATCTTAATTTCTGCTACTCAACTGAAATGCCTCCTCTTGTCTCGTTCCCCACCCATCCCCAGGCTGAAGGGGCTTGTACATTCTGTCAACGACCACCACCACCTATTTCAGAGAGACAGATGTGATGGGGGAAGTTACGGGGACTCTTTTAAGAAGAAACTTGACTATAAAACAGGGTCTACGTTTACACTTAAACCGTAGCTTGCTACCGATCCATTTCCATTTAACGTTTACTAACAAGCAAATCAAAATCGTTGCTACAAGGACTTCATACATAGTTATGCAAAAAAGAAACAATAGCTGAAACAAAACTGTGAGGGCATATTTATGAACTGCTACGTCTCAGAAAATGTAAAATCCTATTCCTTTTCCTTACATTGCTGAGACTTACTGACTGTTCTCGCTGATAAATTAATCTATGATGTACTGAGAAAAGTTACAACATTTAGTACCAGAATAAAGGATAATATCCATTTCTTACAGTAACTGTACCAAAAATAGCACAGCTAGCCCATTTACTGCATCACCCTTCAGCTTTCAGAGAAATACCACCATTAACATATGCTAATCTTTTCTCCTTAATGTCACATATTTATTATTTCCTTGTCTGTAGATTGTGTTTAAGACAAATACATAAAACTAGTACTAAAATAAAGAACAAAGTGAATGTCTCACACTCAACTGAAAAACAAGAACAAAATTGAAGGATGCACGTTGGAAATAATTTATTGCCTATAAAACGTTAAAAAAATGCTTAACTTCACATTTTCTGTGTGGTTTTAAAGGTGGTGTCATGTTTCAGAGGTAGTGTGTGTAAAATGTAATACAGGATTTGTAAAGAATTATTGACTTCGTTCAGTAAATACAGTAAAATGTTCACCAGAACCAAAGCACTGACCTGAAACCATTTTCCTTACAGGAACATTCTTAAGCGTCTCTTTTATCGAAGAGGATTTCTCATTTGTTTAAAAACAAGAACAACGACCACAAGCCCAAGTTTCTGCCCCATTTGTGTCTGTCGTCTTCTGACCAAAATGTCAGCTGCTGCCTTTCAGAGACAAATAAATACTCTTTAGTCAGAATAAAACCCTATTCTGCCACGGAAAACCCCAGTTTTGTTGTACTGCTTATTCTTTTTTTTTTTGTTCACAACTTTAACGATTCCACATTTGGCCAGTGTGCTAAAAAATACTAATTGGATAGAGAAATCAAACTCCATAAACCATCTTCTGGGGTTTTTTTTTAATAACTGGCTGGAGTTTTCTCACTAACCACCCTCTAACTTGGATCAGACAACTCACAACTGAGCAACTTACTCAACCTTACGATGATTCGGGGCAGAAAAGGCAGAACCTTGAAACGCAAGTTGAAGGTTAGAGGGCTGCCAGTCCTTCTGACGCGTAAAGCAGACTCATGGTTCACCAGCTGACCTGAAGGATCTGGGCAGCGGGACTGGAGGTAGTAAATCAAGCTTTTGGTTGTAACGTTGCAAGTTACGAATTCTTCATGTTTCAGATATTTTGTGCTAATTCCGTCTATGCATATTATTGTCTTTCCTTATGCTATCAGTATCCTGAGACCAACAGTCAGCTATGACTCGAGTACCTAGGGAGAAGTTAGTGCTGTGCATTAGTTTCTTTTCAATGTTACTAATACAGTAGTGCAATAGGGATCCCAAATTTAAGCAGTAATTTCCATTTCCACAGTAAGGATGTTCATGATACTGTTGATTTGTCCTATCCTTTCAACTGTATAACCACAACAGTAGATATAGCTGTCTCCGTTTGGTGACTGGACTTGATAAGCTGCTTCCCAATTTAAGGAGATGAAGGTATAACCGGTACATTCCTTTTTTTCACTCAAGAGGACTGCAAAGCCCACGATCTGCTTGTCATTTTCAGACTTCTTATTGCCTTAGCGAAAAAGAAATACTCGGAAAGATTAAAGTGCAGTGCTGCTTCAAGAACCAAGCACTCAAGAAAATTGACACTTGTGTGGTACATCTGTTCCTGTACTTTTAAATCTGCCCAAAATTCACCTATTAGAATATTTACTATTACTCACTCCTGTTAGACCTGTAGGCTTGACAGAAGCATCATCTGCAGGGAAATGAAAGGAGGCATAGCTTCA
Source organism: Athene cunicularia (assembly GCF_003259725.1). Taxonomy (NCBI): domain Eukaryota; kingdom Metazoa; phylum Chordata; class Aves; order Strigiformes; family Strigidae; genus Athene; species Athene cunicularia. The sequence goes on along the minus strand of NW_020799100.1, from coordinate 21,131,648 downwards.
GGAAACAGCTTTCTTAACTATAAGCAAGCTTGCTAGCATCAAAGACTTTCACTGCTCCCTAAGGAGAGCGAGAGTCCTGTCTCTGGTTTAAAGTGTCTGTTCTGAACTACCTTTTTCCACTTTGGTTGCTTCAGAAAGACATACTTCATCATTCATGTTCCGACAGATGCATTAGGAATAAACAATGCCGGGGGAAGTCATCTTTCATGGACAAAGCAGAAATGATAAAAACATCAATACATGGCACATCTGTAGCTGTTACTCCAATTACAGAGGCAAACCACTGAAAGAGCAATGGGGGCTTATTTCTGTCATCATAACGCAGCACAGTATTAGCTTTATCAGTCATGGGAAGTCTATGCAAATGATGAACTAGCACTTAACGTGAGCTTTTGTTATCACCCTATGAACAGAGGAAATAAACACAAACCCAATCCCAATGTGTTGTGGGTCTACAGAGCCATCCCCATCGTTTTCCATCATCTGAAGAACTTTCAGACTTTCATCTGGAAACGAGTGTCCCGGTGCCTGTGTACCAGCACGTGACCCTGCCAGTGAAGCTGGGGAGCCCAGGCTGGAAAGGAACACCCCCCAGTTCTCTCGTGCTGTTCTAAGGTGAACAAGTCACATGGATGGGGATGCAGTCTGCAAACCCAATTAGCACATTACGTTGCCTGCGAGGGACACGAGCAAACCAAAACCACCCTCTAAATTACAGAGCAACGTGTGCGGTGCTAGTCTGAAGCGTGATACTTGGGTATGTATGTTCAGAACTCTTAACCATCCTTAAGTGTTACATTAAAGGCCCTCACAAGCTGCTCTTCAGCCACCATACTGCAAAACTATTGTTGCTGCAATAATTAAAAATACCAGTAATGCTAATATAACCTTAATTTTTTTGTTTTATGTATGGCAGGAAATATACACCGATACTGAAAAAAAAAAAAAGCAGAACAGCTGAACAGTATTATCCTATATAGCATTTTGTTATACAGGAATATGATTTATACTCTCTCTTCCTGAATATCCTGTAATACTGTCAAGTGTCTCAGGGTATGACAACATGACTACCTGGCTGTGTTTTGTCTTGTCACCCTACAAGAGAAAAGGACCAAAGAACAACATGCCCATAGGGATGACGGGGGCGTTGACTGCAGCTGAAGTTCCAGCTGCACATCCCAGAGGATTCCAGCTTCCTTGAGAAATGGGACTTACAGAATTACGTGAATCTGGTAGCAGTTCATTCAAAATTAATTCCTTCCATTTGTTTGGCATATGAAATAGAAGCAAGACGTAGCAAAATATGAATCACCAATTAAAGTTTTTCTTGTATAAAGGTGGATGACTTAATTGACCATAAAAATCAAGAACTCTCATTAAGAGTATCCTGCCTTCTGTCATGGGAATTTAAAGTGGAAGAAGCAGGAAAATAGGGTCCAAATAGTGGCAAATCACAGTACTATGGGGTTTTTTTTTATTTCAGCAAAGCTCACAGAAAACAAGAGGTTTCATTGTCACTGGCACAAACTTCCTATCTAGAGAGAACAGAAATAGAAAGCATTGTTAACCCAGTATAGAAATCCCTTTATACTTTTTCAGATTGAGCAGAATTACAGTTGAGCTTTATCTTATATTTGAAGGATAGTACTGTGATCTTTGCTCACAAAGCTCAATTTTATACAGGTGGTCATTTCAACAGGCATGTAAACTACCACTCCTCCTCTGAGTAAGGCTGGAAGGACATGTCTGCCAGCCAGGATGCCACACTTCAGCTCAGGCAGTGAAAGGATGAGCAGCCTCCACGTACCTCCTGGTTACACAGAGTGCCTTCCCCCTCTCCTGGGATTCCACTCTGAGTTTTAATGCCTAAACTCAAACACAGTTGCCCCACAGCTTGCTTTTGCAGGGTTACTCTGTAGAATAGATGGTAAGAAGTCTTTTGGGAACTGACTGAATTGTAGAGTAGTCAGAACTGTGAAACTGGTTTGTGTTTTAAAACTGCTTGTAAAACTGCTACTGTCCTTTCTGCAGCTGGCATTTAACAATATTGCTAATCGCTCCCCATGCCCAAGGACAGAGACAACCCCTCTCCTGAAAACTCACTACAGATACTAAAAAAAAAAAAAGCTGTCGAAGTGATTAAGGAGGAAGAGACCAGATGGAGAAAAACTAAAATTGTGAGTTAATCCTAGTATTAAAGAATAAAAGAAAAAAAAAAAGTGTTATTTCCCCAACACTGTATTTTCTGAGCTACACCTTGGACCTCCCACTGAAATTAAGGGGATTACGTACTGTACGGCATGAATAAAGGATGCACCAGAGTAAATTCTTATTTGGCATAAAATTGAAAGATCAGGCTTTTAACCAGACTGTGAAGGTATCTGTTTCAAAAAACGCTTGCTGGGGAATATTCAGATTAGAAGTTATGAAGCATCAATAATACGGGCATGCACCTACATGCCCTAATGTATTTATCTGGATGTGTCTGCACATCCATTTAATCAGATGAGTAAGGGGATTCAATGTCAACAGCAGCTGGGAAAGAAGAAATTCATTTCAGCCACTGCCTGCAAACAAGCTCACAGTTTAGAAATGGCACGTGGCAGTTGCCAAAAAATTCGTCAGACAGGGCTACTTCAAAACCAGGTCACATTTAGAAGATCTGCAAAACTCAACTGCAAACACTTGAATACCTTTCAGGACACAGTGACAGCTGTGGATTTATGACAGTGTCTTGATAAAATGGAGCAAAGTTTGTGGAAAAATATCATTGAGACTGAAAGCAACGAACAGAACTTTAGCATTCAGACTCTGACAAATAAAAACTGTAACTACATTCATAAAACCCTAACGAATAGTGTAAACATCTAATCCCATTGCTACTGTGAGAGTATCAGAAAGTTGCATTCTGCAGCTATCAGGTTTCCCATATCCATCTAGTCTGTTACAACACTAATGACTGCTTCTTTACATTAATAATTTATTGGCGATAATTCAAATTTCTCAGCCTTTCAAAATTTTTCCAGCTGTTTTGGTCAGAAAAGGGAAGATTCAACAATCTGAAGTCGCATAATGAAAAACGCTTTAGTTTAATTTCAGATTTTTTCAAAAGGTTTCAAACAAAACTCATAAAAAGCCCGTTATTCTATTTGGATCCCCAATTTTTAGTCCACCTACCTGAGTAAAAATGGGGAAAAAAATAATAAACAGGACCTGGTGACCAAGCAACTCTGAAGAATTAGCTGTCTGTATAACAGGACATTTGTTTTCCATTCTTGGATCCCTGCTCAAAAAGACTTTGCTACAGAGCAAGAGTTATTCTGGAAAGTCAGAAGTTATCCTAATCAAGGCCAAACTGCTAAAAGTGAAACCTTTCCTCACACAGTTCTTTTCATTTACCAAAACCAACATTCAAAATTTCTTGACAGTGCAAACTGTAGCCGTGACATACTACAGTCATCCTTCAGGAAAGTCTACTTCACCTTGGGCTTTCTTTTTTTGGACTGAAGAACACTGGATAGCAAAATGCCGTTCTCTTTCAGCAAAGACTAAGTAGGAGGTGGGGGACTACAGTCTGAGGCATTTTTCTCCGATAAAGACGACAAGCTGAATGAGGTATCATCAGGCTCTGGGGATGCATGATTGAAATCCATTTCTTCTAATTCAGGAGGTAAGTCTGAGAGCAGTGCCTATAAGTAAAAAAAAAAAAAAAATTACAATACAGTATTGGGTAGATGTTTTATGTCAGCATAAAAGTGAAAAAACTCTGTTGAGCTTTTCAGTCAGTGTTGGTACTGGATGGCAAAAAAAAAAAAAAAGGTCAGTGTTGATACTGAAAGGAGAAACATTGCCCAAGATGAGGTATCTTAAAGGCAAAAGGAAAAAAAAATAAAAGCAACAAAATCTCTTCCGAAATAAAGCACAAAATGGTACTGCATGCAAGACATGACCCAACCAAGCATTAAAGGAAGTGCTAGGTATTAAACGCAGTGCAGTGAAACTGAAGAAGCCTGCCCTTTTTTCCTAGCTCTCACATCTTAGATCTAACAACAGACAGATCCCAGTCCCTCAGCGTACACAGGTGCACTGGTTGTCCCTTCACAAAAGTCACACTTCTTTGTCTATGTCATTGTTTGTGTAGACTGCAAGATCCTTCTTTTGTGTAAAGTTCAGCTTTTCTTTGTATGATGTTCAGCACAACACTGTCCTAAACACAGTTTGAGCCTCTAGGCACTACGGAATAAATCCAAGGGAGTGACAGAACACAAAATAACGCCTTCCATTATTAAAACCTACTTCAAGACTTACCTGCTGCTGTTCTTTATCATCTGATTTAATAGCAAGTATCAAACTCCGAGTAAACGTCTGTAGTTCAAAATACTTCTGTTTGTGATTCTCCAACTCATTCTCAATGAATCTGACTTCTTCATTCTGCGGGGGGAAAAAGGACGTAAAAATCTGGAAATAATAAACAGCACCGCATCTTTTTAATGACACCTTAAACATACTTGTGTTAAAACTAAGTGGGTTTAGTGAAAATGAGTAAAAACAAGTTTATTACGATTCTTGCCAAAACTATTAAGTACAGCCTAAAGTTCTATAGTTACAGAATGACAGAACAATGCACGTAGACTTTGGGTACAAGCAGAAGTTCCTGATGAGTGACCAGCACTGTCACCCTAAACCTGCAAATGCGTGTGTGTTGTTTCGTTTGTCATTATCCTCCACAGGAGGTGGGAGAGCCAACCAGGTGACACGCAGACGTGGTATTTCAGAATTACTGTCTTTAAAGCATTAATGACCTGGGCCAAAGTCTACGTGAACCTTTTAAAGAAGCACTGCTTTTTATTTTATAAGGATGACCTCTAATTCCATTTCAAAACAAATTAAAACGAAGCCCAGGGCTCTTCCTAGAAGAAGTGATCCTGAAAACAAAGGGTGACTGTGAGAACTGACAGCAACTAAATTTCAATATTAAAGCAGGAGGCTTGACACAAAGATCAGGGAAAATAACCTGAAAATTCCTCAAAGTTGCCACAAATTAAAATACAGCATCCTCTAGTGCAGCTGAATTTGACATGTATCCTAAAGTGTCAGCTCACCAACCTCCCCAAGATCTCTCAGGTTACCGAATAAATAGGAATGTATTTTAAAAATGGAAAAATATTAATGCTGTGCATGCTGCGGCTAAAAAGGCATTTTTCCAACCTTTGCATACATACGCATTACTGCACTTGCAAATCACTTAATATCAAAATAACAAACTTAATTAAAAATTCAGATTTGAGAAGTACTTCAGTTTATTCCAAATATCTCTTCTCCTTCAAACTTATCAACTGATTGGCATGCAAGATCAAAACGTGAAATCTGTTGATTAGCGTAGAGCTAAAATTAATTTTCTCTGGTTGTTTACCTTTGCAAAGATCATATAACTCTAAATAAACAGTTCACTTTTCAAGATCAAAGTCATTGTACATTTTTCCAAAAAGCGTCTTCACAGTAGCACCAAACGTGCACCCTCTGAGATAATAAATGAAATAAATACGCACACGGGAATTGTTGGCAATGCTCGGTACACATCAAAAGTAAGCACTTAGGTGCACAGATAATTCATGTGAAGCGTTGCGTTTACCAAGGGATGTTGGAGGCAAGAAAAAACCCACCCTTGCTTATGCAACCACATGATTAATGAGGTTGACAGTTCTGCATACAGTATGTTCCTTGATTTTGGTGGCAGCAAATAATTGCGTAAGCAAATTTCAATAGTGAATTTATAAGCTGGCATTTTGTTTTAACGATAAAAATATATTTAAAAAAAAAACCAACACGGAACTATGCTCTGATATTCATGCTCACATTTGCTGGGCTGGCTGTAATTCAACTGTAGCTGATATAAAAAGGTGAGAGTATGTGATAAACAGAAAGGTTTGTAGCAAGCCTTTAAAAATGGTGGTTGTTGGTTTGGTTTTGGTTTTTTTTGGGGGGGTTGTCCGAGAAAATTCACGTTTCTTCAGTTAAAACATTGCTCACCACACTGTTTCAGGTTATAAAAGCTCTGAGAATAAGAGAGAAGTATTTGGGCTGCGAGTTTGAGGCTTTCATAGAAAATTAGCTGAATGCATTTCTTTCAGATGGAAACTTAGCGGTTGCCTATTTAACAATGGATTTTGCCCAGTCAAAGAAAGAATTCAGATTTACGCAGAAAACACGTAAGCAGCAAAGACTAATCACTAATGTCAAACAACAAGCCAACAAACAAGGTTCTGCAGGGCATGCTGTCACAACAAGCCTTTCACTGTGGTGACAGGTGACATTAAGAAAAGGTCATTCCCTCTCCATATTCATTCTCCACTGCCCTTACCAGGAAAACACTGCTTGAAGGAGTAATTTTTTGTTCTGGAAATATGAGCTATTTATTATTTTGGTAATTGATTATCTTTCGTAGAGCATACCTGTTTTCTAAGTAAAAAAAAAAAAAATAAAAAAAAAAAAAAAAAAGTCAGCTACATATATAAAAACATGTTCAGTATCCAACACAGGACTGTGGCAACTCTCAGGAGAGCAGTGACACACACAGAACCTTTACCATCTGGCAGAAGACAGCGGCTGTCAGGTATCCAACGGCTTTTCCTCCCTCCCACACCTCCTGCTTCCACACATGTTCTGCACCACATTGCAAGAACGACTTCTCAGATCCCCCCATTTTATTAGAGGGTTCCAGCTGTTATATTCCCTTCCAGAGCTGGCAGCACCACGCTGCATGGAAAAGCACGCTGCAGCACTCCAAAGAATAATTCTCACGCAAAAAGAAAGTTTTGGTTCAGAGGCTAAACAAACTGCTTTGTCTGGCACATGTGATAGGAGCTGCAGATGGCTACAGCTAAAGTAATGAGCGTAACTGCTCTGTAGAAATGGGATTTTTCCTGCCTCCCTCTGGGTTGGAATACAGGTAATGTGGCTGTAAATGGCACGAGGAGACGTGACCGAGGGTATGATGTGTGGGACCACCAGAAAAGCAGAGGAGCTGCAGGCTCCCACATGGTGGTGCTGATACAGATCCACCCATCTGAACTTTCCGTGGACTACCCTGCTTACTATCATACAGCCCAACTACTCACCTTATAATCCAAAAGAGAACTCATTTGATCCACTTCAGAATTACTTATCATATCGCTTTCTTCATCATCTATAATTTCTATTTTCTGAAACAGAAGTACACGGTTCATTCCAAATATTGAAAAGCACAGATTAGACAGGCAAACAACAATCTGTATCTCAAACTGGCATGAAAGGATGAAGGTAACGGGACCTTTTGTTTGCTCATGAGAAATTCTGAATTGTGTAGCCCCCATTAGATGGCAATCATGCACCTCAGCCACAAGATCCAGGAAGAATCCAAACTGAAGCTGTCGGTACTCAGAGCTGCTGCCATGGTGACTCAGGCTGTTTAAGAGGAGGGGCTATGTATCACCACGCTTTTGGCATTCAGTTCCATATTATATCTCATTACAGCCTGCACAAGCCTGCATTTTATTCTGTAAGCCTTTTGCTGAAGACCTCCTGCAAGGTGAAGAAGGTTATGAAAGTTTATTCCTCCAGAACAAAACAGACATTATGGCAAGTCCTAACTGACCTACTTCTTGCCTAAAAAAAATAATAATTAAGAGGTCTCCTTCAGCCTTCTGTGGCCACAGTGCGACTCAAATGCCTTAAACAATAGAGGATGTTGATGTAAAGGACAGTTCCAAATGCAAACACATGGACATTTTCACTTAATTCACAAAAACTCTCAGGTGCCTTTTTGTATTGTGTTTCTAAAGACACCTAAACTCCAATGTTAAAGGCCAAGCTTAATGCTGTTTAGAACTCAGAAATATATTCCCATCGTATCTCAAGTTTTAAAAGATTCACTTTTACATGATTTACCACTAGCATGTTGTTTTAATTCACAACAGAAAACCTTCTTATGTAAGAAAATTATGGTAAAAGGTTATTTCAGTAGAAAACACAAAGTGCACACATTTTTAGTGCGCCTATGAGGTTTTAATTTTTACTCATATCTAAGCTAGATCTCAAACGCAATACATTTGAGTTAGACAGTGATAAGAATGCCATTTTTCAACAAGAACTCAGAAGGACGACTGCCCAGATGAAACTATAAATTTCACTGTATTTGAGAGGGAAGCAGTGGTACTGTAAGAAGAGGGGGTTGGGTGTTTGTTTTTTTTTTTACTGTTTTTCATTGTTCTAACAGTTGTAAACATCTATGAGACTATAAAATAAGTTAAAGTAATTTTACTACGTTTTTTACTATACTGTTTAATACAACGTAGGCAAGGGCCCACACTGACACAATACTCTTCAAGGTGAGTTCTGAAGGGGTTGTTTTAGAGGAGGTTTCTTCTCTGCAGCATGTGTGTGTGTCTTCTGTCTGCCTGCAGACCAGTCATCAGAAATTTCCTTCCAATCACCACGGAGAAATCCTTCTAGAGTAGGTTAACAGTCTCTCACTAGTAGTACCCACCAAGTATCTGCTGAAGGTAGGGAGCGTAAACCACATTTTCTGTGCTTCAGTGTCTGACAACCCAGCTGAAGTGATAACATTTCAGAGGCTTAATGTCACAAAGATCTGCTGCTATATCATACCCTGAGTAACACTGCGATTCAAATATTTCTGGTTTTAGACTCAGCTTGAGGAAAGAGTCTCTGAATAAATGCCAAACATTCACACTATCTTTCTTACAATAATACATTTTTAAACTAGTAGGGGAAAGAACAGATTAGAATTTCAAAGAAAACCGTATCTCTTATGCAAGTCCAATGTATGCTAGCCCAATTTTAACTGCATACATTTAAAAAAGTGTTGTTACCGTGACAAGAGTATGAAAGAACTACTCTTCTTCCCCCGTAGAGTGAAGAACTAAGTCTCTCGGATATCATCTTTGCAAATCTTTTACCTTTGCCATTTTACATTCTGCATCTCTATGGTAAATGCATCAGCCTGAAACTCAAGAGTGATTATATCTAAGGTCACAGCGGGCCATTAAGGTAAACGGAAGGGAAAAAAGGCAGCTGTTTCTATTCAGGCAACTACAGAAAATACAGCTGTGGGATTTCAGTTTATGCAAAAGATGATTATATATTAACAAAAGAAATAAAATGTTCTCTCCTCTCTATATATAGAGAGGGAAGGGAATCTCCTCTTTGCTCTCCCACTTCAGGTTGCATATGATTAATGTAACAGAAATGCTCTTGTCATGTTCTGAGCTACTGCCGTTTAACCCCTGACTGCACTCAGAGTGCAAGTGGGAACTGGAACCATCACCTCTTCATTCTGCAGATAACTTTTAAGATAAAAATTACCCTACCACTTGGGGTCTTCTCTCCTCTTCCTCCTCTCCTTTCTTCTAATTTGAGAGAGGGCAGGCTAAACAAAGGGGATATATTGCATTATTTGCCACGACTCCTCCCTCTGTCTTTCCTTCCTTGTCTCACTGCAGTCAATGAAACCCAGCAAGAACAACTGTGTTTGACAATGTGAATGCAAGTGAGAAAACAATAAACATCTAAATAATGCCCTGTCAAGGGTATGGGAATGGAAAGTACATACCCACCCCGGGCTGATCTCACATATTCAAGGTAGCTATGGGTATGGGGAGGAAGCACTGGAGATACCTGACTTTCTTAAAGCTAAAGAAAACCATTTTCATGTATTATTCTGGGGTTTTTATCCTTCCTGTTTTACTATACTAGGTACTTAGAGAGCACCGCCCAAGCGTTGTGCTTTGCACTCCAGAAAAAGCACACAGTATTGTTCCAATACAGAAAAAGCTGTATAATTCAACTTCTACTGAATGTGCATAGCTCGATGCTTTAGTACTTTTGGCGCAGTTCCTTTCAGTGCTCAATTAGGAAGGACTCAGCACAATTAGGAAGGACTCGACTGAAGTTTTCACCTAGTGAAAAACACTAGTGTTGGACAACCACCTCAACATGAGGTCACATTAGTGGAAAAGGAAAGGTGTACATACCACATTATCAGTAGATACTGGATGCTGGTCATCATCTTTGTGACCAATTTCTTCATTTTGAAGAGCTTCATTTGCCTCTTCTGCAGAAATAAATTATAGTTTTTCAGATTTCATTCAAATTTTATGCTGAAGAAACATCAATAGTTTTTACCACTAAATAGGTCACATCTGCTAGATACAAAAGCAAAGTCATACTATCAATGTCTATTCATAAAAAATACTGTACGTCTTATTGAAAAAGCCATCAGATCCCAAGTTGTTCAAGCCAATATCATGTCAGTTGCTACCTGAAGCAACAGGAAAACTAGCAGTTACTCTCTTGGAACCTACCAAAACCTTCCTATTTTTAGGTTCAGGTTGGAATATTCAAAAGCGATGAACAGTTTCACATCAGAGGCTTGCAGAACTTTTTTTTTTTTTTTTTTTTAAACTGAAATAAATTATTACATGAAAAAATCCTGCATGCATCCTGTACCCTATAACTGGGTACATATCAGAATCCTACCTCCTCCTTGCAGACCAGTTTTGAACCAAAAACTGATCAAGCAGATTATTTTATTCTTGTATGGCAAATGTTTATTCCTAGTGAACCTAAGATGCTCTCTTATATGTAAGCAAACTACACACTTGAAAACAGCAAATCTTACCCTTAAATTTCAAGCACGAGCACTAGGTGATTCTGTTAGCCCTAACTATGGCCAGTGTGAAAAAATAAGAAAGATAAGCCTATTCATGCCTATCATTAAGTATGTTTCTCAGATTTACTTTAATTCTCCACATTAATATACCATTAAGAAGAAAATGGTTGACAGAATCAGCACACCAGGAAATAAAACACAGAGCAAGACAGCTGTGATAAAAAACTTAAATGATGTCATTTAAGGCTGTTAATTGGAAATACACTGCTTCCAAGATCTAGTAAAATGACACAGTTGTGCAAAGGGCAGAGCTTGCATTAAAAGGGTCAAACAGTCCAGCTATCACATCTAAAGAGGAAAAGAGGCATGGTGAGTGAACAGGCAGCGAGTGTTCATGTGGGATACTGCAAGAGGGCAGATAATGAGGCAGGGATGTAGCACCTGCAGGCAAACGCAGGGTAACAGGATTTAACAGATCACCAACACTTGCAAAGGTAGGATAATATTTAGGCCAGATGATACAGAGACAGTTAATTGTTTTAAGTAACTTTTCTACCAGTTAATCATCTCTAAACTGAGCAAATTTTATTTGAACTTGTTTCCAATCATTTTAATCTGCCACCGGTCACAAGTTCAAAGGAAAATTTCTGCTAGCAGCAAAAAAGCAAATGGGTTCAACTGGAAGAACTGTGAAGCAGGGAGCAATCTATGACCCCATCCTTAACACTCGGAGGAATGAAGGTCATTGAATCTGCACCTCAGGGACTCTGCAACAGTCTAAAGCACCAGCCACTCAGTAACCCTGACTTGGATTCAACAGTCAGACGAAGCAACTCCCTACAGCACTTTCAACTCTTTAAATATTCATCCACAGCTAATATAAACTGGCACAGCTATAATGGCCTCCACAGAGCTGTGTTCATTTACACAAATTATGGATTCAATTAACATACATTTAAAAAAAGGTAAGGCATTATGAGAACTTTAATACTTAATTTTGCATCAGAGTACAGCTTTTTTTTTTTTTTTTTAAATATTTACACACTACACTTTAAAAGCAAGTGCCATCAACACTTTCACTCTAATTAGATGACTAAAAATCTCTTTTTCCTGTCTTTGAGAGTGTTTTGTTGTGTTTTTGTGTTTTGGTTTGGGTTTTTTTTATAAATTAGGACCAAAAGTTACATTAAAACAATCACATATCTGTGACTGAATGGTACACATGATTATTGGTGGAAATATTTCCCAGGAAGTTCAAAATAAGCTGAGCCGCAGCAGTGAAATCTATTCCTTTGAACTGGAGAAATGAATAGAAATAATTCTTGTGGTAAAATAAAGGAACAGAAGTGAGATTCCCGGATGCTGTGGCAATCCTATAGTTTTCTTGCACTTCTTTAAGCTTTGACTCTAATAATCTACTCATAGTCTTACAGCCTTACCTTGTTTTATGAAAGCCTTGTTGAATAAATGTGGTGTTATTCCTCACTTTAAGCTACAGAGAATTCAGACTCTTCCCCTGTCACCATTTCCTTTCAAGCAGATCTGACTAAATCAGTTCCTTCCACACCTCAGGCAAATCAAGGACTCTTTAGATTCTGCATCTCACTTGGCTTTCAATCACTTGACCCATTTCTTTATCATCTTATTCTCTTTATAGTAGAATATGACAAAGCTATCACAAATTCATTCCTAGCAGTTCTCCATTTTTCTAGTCCTCTCCTTTAAATTGTTCAGTCAAAATGACAAGATCAAGTCTGGCACATTAAGCTGCAATAGCATGCACTAGATCAGACTTTCTTTTAGTTTAGAGAGCAAAGGCTTTATTGATCTCTTCTAATCAGAAGCGCTGGGAGCAATTAGTTGAGCTTGTGAAGCTAGTCAAGGCACCAAGTGGCAGTTCATCTGCCCTAGGCCCAGAGTGCTCCTGCACAAGAAGGAAAGGGAGATGGGTTTAATGTGGTCACGCGGTTCGGGGAGGTGGAGTAAAAGGGAATTAAGTTCGAGACACTTATCACTCAAGATCATCCAATTTTCTGAGAACACACAGACACCCTGTATGTGCAGTCTGAGTAGTCCCCTGCTACTGACTTTGATCTTTTCTGTTGGTTTGTATTCGCTTGTCAGAGACCATAAATGCACCACAGACAGCTTAATGGCAGTTCTGCTACGCTCTGACATACTGTGAAGTTCTTTTAGTTCAAGACCAAGTCTGAGCTATATATCTTCTGAATCTATCTCATCAGCATGAGTTTAATATCAGGAAAACTCTAAGTCCATCACTCTGGTCAGCTCAAAGTGAGCAGCTTTGCATACATTAGTGGTGTTTGAGAACTGCTGGTGTCATTCAGGCTAACACGAATGAATATTCAAGCTGGCTGCGTAGAACTGGCCAGTTAACAGCATTTTTTAAAACCTGCCTAGGGAAGTGAGACTTGCACATTTGTACTGTCTGCCCATCTCTCAGTTCCACCAGCAAACCGTGTCATTTAATTTCAGATGAATCTCCAAAACAGGCATCTTATGATAAAAGGTTTCTGCAAGCTTTGTGATAACAAACCCAACAAAATTTGTATAGAGGCAGAAGAAAGAAACCAAATGGTACCTTCAATATAGCCGAGGGAGGTAACTTGTGACTGTTAGACTCTTTCAGACATTTCTGATTGTGTACAACAGAGAATCCAAGCATGCACACTGCATAAAATTAAAAATATATGCACAGTAGTAACTGCATTTTCAAATACCTTGTGAGCTTCCTTCAGATAAGCAGATTGATACTTCATCATTCCTATCATTATCATCCCCCACTTCAGTAGCAGTTTCCTCTCCTGGATTAAGTGCTGATTTAGAAACAAATTCAGATTGATCAGAGAAATCAGCAGGACCTCCTCTAGGGGGTGGAACCTCAATCCCCATTAAACGGTATTTCCGTCTTCGATTCCCAATCCAAGTCTTGTAAGAGAAATAAACATGAATGATATCAGAAACTATAACAAAAGCAACAGGCCCACACCCAAGTGAAATTAGCACATCTATACTACAGGAACAAGTGTAGCCGGCAATTCAAGGGAGGTTATTATTCCCCCATATTCGACCCTCACGAGGCTGCTTTCTGGAGTACTGTGGCCAGGTTCAGTCCTCCGATACAAGGGAACAGGGAAGGTGCACAGCAAAAGGAAAAGAAGCAACAGTCACAAGTCACAGCAAAGGAAGCTCCGAATGGAATTCAGAAAAAAAAAAAAAAAAAAAAAAAAAGTAATGCTTTTACAGTGAGGCATTGGAACAGTTTGTCCATAAGAGTCTTCACACCTCCAACCTCAGAGATATTCAACATTTTACTGGACAACATCCTGCGAAACCTGACCTAACTCTCAAGTCAATCTTGCTCTAAATAAAGAGTAGGACTAGGTGCCCTTGTAAGGTCTCTCCCCCCCTGAATTATTCAATAAATTTAACTTAAGATCTTTGATTCAGGCTCTCTCATCTGCAACTTCCGTAAGGGGACTAAAGCATCGAATGACCCAAACGGCCCATCTGTTCTAGGATTTCCTACAACACGGAAGAACTGTCCAAGGTGACAACTCTACATCATTCCACATTGATGACAGAACACAGCTTGGCAGAATGAAGTTCAGAGCTAATTCTGAGGTAATTCCTTCAGTCCTCTTTGGTTTGAGGACAAGTCTCTAAGAAACGCTGCTTGCAGTAAGCTACGTAAGAGCATACTGTGAACAGTGGTGGGAGATGGAACAGGTCCAGGAACAAGGAACCTGGAAACCCCTTCATGATTGGATGGGTATGGATGCTTTGAGTTCATTTTTACACCAATAAAAATTAGTATCAAAAAAGAAAAAAAAATATCATCACATTCAAAATTCTCCAAGTGGATCTGTACAACTGTTAATTAACTTGCTTTCTCTGATAAAGTCTACACTATTCAAGACTCAAAATAGAGTTTAACATGATGTAGTAAGAATTGTCTGCAACTCTTCACCTCTTAACTCTCTCCCTTCCCTTGCATAACTCAGACTTTTGACTTCTCATCTAACATTGATTCTGCTTAACAGCTCTTGTACCCCAGACACCTCATTTACACCCAAGTCAGTTCTCCACCAGCATCCCAAAATTCTTCTCAGAGTCAGGAATTAATTTCTCTGCTAACTTCTGGCTCTCCTCCCCATTCCACACCATCTAAAACGCAATGAATAGGAGGAGTGCTGACAGCACCAGCGGGACCATCCTCATCGCTCCAGGACCGGACCACACGCTGGCCCAGGACGGACAATGGTGGAGTTTGGCCACATAAGCTGTCTCCATACAGCGTGCTTGGTTACTGCGATGACGACATATGCACAGCATGGTTGTTACTAGGTTCTGAATTGTGCTTAGTGCTGGAATTTCTGGATTGCTAAAAATCAAACATATCTCTAGAAAGCATGGCCAGTTCCAGTTTTTGAAAGCACATGATGAGGGCACGGCAAAATGCACATCTTTTTCCTATGTTGCAACAGAGTTCACCAAACACATTACAATATTATAGGATTTTTTTAAAGATACACTAACCATTACTCTGACTTTATTTCAGAAATACCTGCATCGCTCCTCTTCCTCATCACACTTTCTTTAACTAGAGTTCTGATATACAGCATGCAAAAGTTTAGTGAAAAACTTTTTCTGTATAATACTTTATCAAATAGAAAAATTAAGGAATGTTAACAGCAGTCCCAAGTTTCATGCTGTGCCAGCCCTGAAAAAAAAAATATTTTAAAGCTGAATCTCTTTAGCTGAAAGATTACACGCTTAACACTATTTTTGGCAAATCATTTTTGTTGGGTGATAATTTGCTTTCCCAGTTTGCTGATTTTCCTCTCTGAGGAATGCAAAACAGTTAGACAGAAAGCTACATAGATATTTTTGTATATTATATACAGTTTGGGGAAAAAAAAATCAGAAAAAAACAACCACACAAGCAACCCCTTCCAGACCTATGTCTCCTTTTTACAAACAGCGTATTGCCATTCTTTAAATTTTCTCATAATCTTAGGATGGTAATAAGTAGTGCTAACAACTATAAAATTTAAAAGTGAATCTGCTTTTTTTTTTACTAAAAAAAAATCAGCAAAAAATTGAGGCACTTGGGAGAGGTAGATCTTATCTTTTTACATACCTTTCAAAGCAGGAAATCTTTCATTCAACATACTGAATATGTCATAGACCATGAACATATTTTTATAGCGTCTCAAATTAAAATGGGAAAGCAAAGTAATAAGGTTCCATATCCTGCATGCTACATTTAACAGTGAATATTCTGGAATAGGACAATGATGAGTGTAAGAGCAGACTAGCAGTTCTATGTAGGAAACAGGCTTAATAATTCTAGTTCTATCCCTAAAATAACTATCTCCTTAAAAACTTCAAACACTGTCTGTAAAGTGCATGTGATCAGACTCATTAAACCTACTTACAGCAGCCTGCAATGAACTCAGCAGCAACTTCCCCAGCTTCAGCTGAGCAGATGACCAGCAAGAGCGAGGGAAGAAAGGCTGGAATCCAGGCAGAAGGAGCCAGCATATGTCTACCCTCAGGCAGCTTCTAAGTAAGTAGACTGGCAGGGAGCCACTTAAAAAGCATGATTACAGCTCTCCAGATATTGAGGTTAGGGTGTCAACGTGCTAGAAAGATTCTAGGTTGGAACCTTCAGAAATCCCACTTAACTGAAAAAAGAAAGATGGAAGATTCTGAGTTGTTTTCCAATGTGTCTCTCGATCATAAACCAGATCCAGACTAGGCCTAGAGCCCCCAACAAGAGCAGCCGTTAGCTGTGAAGAATGAGTGGCCTTTCTGCTGCAGCTGCTTGATTTTGCCACTAAACTGAGACTGAAGCAGAACCTTCAATAATCCAGCTTTCACCTGATGAGCTGCTGGGAGAGGAGGAGGTGTCTTTAGCCAGCGGTGGGTGCTTAGGAGTAGCTTTTGACCTCCTATGCATGAAAGCTTTATGCTCTATTAAATAAAAAATAAAAAGTTGTCATGCATTTTTCATATATTCCTCATCTATTTCTGAGGAGTTTGATACTTGTCATTCATCCTTCTCAAATATCTAATGTCTCACTGCCAAGAAGGATATTCTGCTTTTGGATGCTATTTTGGTATGAATGAATAAAATTAGTCAAGAGAAACATAAACAAAAATGTGTAACTAACTACAAAAAAAAAAAACCAAAACAAATGCAGTCAGCAATAATTCTAATGTATGCAAAACAAATATTGTAAGTTTAATGAAGCATTGGCCAGAGTTCACATATTTAAATATGACAGAACTTTTTTTCTTTCCCTCTTTTGGTGTCTTGGGAACAGATGAAAGACATTTCAGGGTGCAAATGTGCGTGATGTTAAGGTAAAAGTCACTTTGCAAGTCTACTCCTACTAGCAGTACAAAACCTATGGAATAAAATGACCTGTTCAACCTTAAAAGATGAAACGCAGTGGAACTACGCATAGTGGCAAATATTATCTTTCCTTGTACTGGAAAACAGATTTGATACTTTCTTTGTACTGGAGATCTTTTAAGGCACTACTAGTCATAAGGATCAATCATTTGTACTTCTGGAAAAGCAATATTTATCTGGATAAATAATGAATTTCCATTTAGAAAGCTATTAGAAGGGAAAAATAGGGATATGTATTAAATTGAATTAAAACAAGTGGTATGTATATATCAATATTTTACAGTTATATATGTTTATAAATATTTATATGAAATTCTATTATTTATGTATTATATTTGTTGTGTGTATTATTTGATGTATATATAATTACTTGTTTTTTATATATATATATATACACATAGTATAATTTTACACACGTTAGATTTTTTTTTTAACATCACAAATGGAAAAACAGTTGCAGCTGCACACTACCTAGAATTCAAGGTACAGGGAAATACAAAGGCAACAAAGTACAAGCACTGAAAGCAGAGAGCTTTTTCCAGAAGCATCCCTCAGTCCAACTGCTGTTGGCTGAGTGGGCAGCCCAGGGTGGAGATGCTGTGGCTCGCTCCTGCCTCGCAGCTGACTGCATCACCGCTGCTTCCTCGCTCCTTAGGAGGGGGAGACTGCAGTGCCCACTAACCTCCAGCCATCCGTGTTTCCTACTGAAGAAAATGCAGGTTGGCAGGTAAGGAGAGAGGCACAGTACCCTGTGCCTAGATAGATCCCAAAAGAAATGTAGAGCACACAATGGAAACTAGCTGTCCTCCAGCTGGGACACACAGTGTGCCTTAGAGAAAGGACAAGCACTGAAGATCACACGTGTCCTGTAGCATTATTTCAGCCCCTACAAACCTAAAAACCACTGCAGCATGGTGCAGGACCAACCTCCACCTAATTCTTGCTACAATCCTCAAGTCTGCCATACAGAGGAACCAGAGGCAGAGGTAGGGCAGATACTGGTAACACCACCAGTTACTATGAAGGAAAGAAATCTTTTTGTTCATTTGTTTGTGTATGTTCTAATAAATTATGCCAGAGAGTTGATCAGAGCCTAGTACATCTACCCTGAAGACAAAAGCATTTCAACCAGGTGCTGTTGAAAGATGTGGACAGAACTTTGTACTGTCATCCTCTGTGTGCCAATAAGGAATTGTTCTTAAGGAAACAAAGGGAGGCGAAGCACAGGGGTCAGTCTTACTGCCCTGTGAATAAGGTATTTCATATCCAGGAGTCCATTTTGAGATGCTGTCAGTGCAAACCTTTCAGAAAGCAAAGCGAAGAGCTTGGAAAATACGGAGCAGCTTTGTTCTCTACAGAGAAAAGAGTAATTCTTTTCAGCCTCCAAACGTACAACCTAATTGTTCGCAATTCACATGTGCTCAGAAAACAAACAAGTAAATAACCAGATTAGTGTTCAACACTGAAAGTAGCTCTGGTACCATTTTGATATACCAACCCACGAGAGATCTGCACAAAAGAGTTTCAAATAAGGGCCCCTAGTTCTGGTTTTGTAGCAATGTCAGAATCTTAAGGAAGAGGTGGATGAAGAGGATGAGGGCTGAAAGGACTAGTCACAATTGTCATGCCTGTTATGAGGGAAAGGAAGACTCCTAACGTTTTTGTGCTGACTGCAAAACCAGCCAGGCTATTTTCTGAAGAATGGAAACACTCTGAGCGAATCAGACACCCACAGTTTGGAGACTGATGGTGCATGTCTGATAACTGGGAACAAACGGAGTGGCAACAACTGATGCTGTACCAAACTTCCCAATCTCGGGATCAGACGATGTGGAACGGTTCTCAGGAAGGAGGTTATCTACACCAGACCTGTACTTTCTAAAGCAATCCTTCCTCAACCACACCTATACAGACTACCAAGTTGAAGTGACCCAGAATTCTTCGCAGTACCCTTTTGCCCTCTATCACATCTCAACCTGGCTCCAAGACAGTCTCGTAAAATACTTTTTTTCCTATTTTTGAGCCTTTTCTTTCATATGTTTACATTGATTTTTTCCAATAAGCATGAATAACAAATATTTTCCCTGTATATTTGGAAAGGCTTTTTTGGATCTTAATAGCAATATAAATAGAACTTTTCAGTGTTCTGGGATATCCCTAAAAAATGTAACACTTTCACTTAAAATCTTACTCAAGTCTAAAGAGAATGTCAAATAGCTCGTAGTGCTACTTCTGCTGCTGATCAATAAGACTCTTACCTGAGGGCTTTTTTCTATATATAGACTGCAGAAAGAGCGAGAGAGCACTTCCCAACATGGTCATTCATTATGTAATACGTGAAATCTATTTCAAGCTTCCTCATGAAATTTTTAAAGGCTTTCATCTGTCCTATTTTTGCTTCTGCGACAAGATAAGGGAAGACTCTAGATTTCTTACCCGCACTATTTCACAGTCAACATTTAATTCTGCAGCCACAGCTTCAATTTTCTCTCTGCAGACTGAGCCCAGGCTGGTCATGCCATTGTCCCAGTATTTCTTTAGGGTAGCTAAGTCTCGGTCACTAAATTGTGTGCGGTCCTGTAACTGTAAGATAAAAAAAAAATACTGTTAGATTTTTTTAAATTCTGCTTATGCTGTTCATTTAATTTCCAGAGGTCTTGCATACAGTAAGACACACATGTTATATACTGTCTCCATGACTCCTCTTCTCTTTTAACTCTCCCTTAAGAATTTTTTTTTTTTTTTTAAGTTTTTCTTTAATCCAGGGGAGTACTGAGTTCCCTGGGATTTGCTTTAAAGGCAATGGCAGTGCTAAGGCAAGTCTAAAGCACTTCAGCTTTGTTCCAACTCCACCTGATTTTTTTAAATTTGTTTTATCTCATTCTATAAGGCCTGACTGAAAAGAACATTTTCCCCTTGTGCTGTTTACTCTCTCCACCCAATCTATGCAAATTATTCCTTAAGGCATTTCAAGTTCCTCACCCTCCCCCACCTAAAGTTCTTTTATCTTACTGCAAACTACAATACATGCATAATTCAAGGGATTCTGGGTTCCTAAAGGGAATACTTTAATGTTTATTTGGTAAGCTTCAGAGTTGAAATTGGTTCTACTGTTTACTTGTGAGTTCCCTAATTCTGTGTACATTTATCAAAATATGTGATAGTGGATTACTGATAAAAGGAGAAACACTGAAAAACAAATCCTAGACATCCTACCACTTCTTGAACTGTCGTGGGCATACAGTATCATTCGCTAGTAGAACTTGCAAGCTTTATCAAAAGCCTTCAGCCCAGAATTTTAACTAAAATCTACCTCTTCTTTATACCAAGCCATGTTTGTCATCTCTCCTGCTATGAGGAGTACATAAATGCAACAGTAAAGTCTGACCTAGTGAGTTGTAGACACATGTGCCAAATTTGTCATCATTACAACAGTTGAATATTGTAGGACATAATAATGATTTCAGTAGCTGAAATCTGGGTTTGCTCATTTAAAACTGTTAAAAGTTAGAATGAAATAACTTTAAATTGGAATAAAATTTTGTAGAACTAGAATCATTTGACAATACAGTTACCAATTTTAATTTGTGTTAATCTTCAGAATATGGCAAACCTTGCACTTTTCTTCTTTTAAAAATAGTTGTTTCTTAAAATGTTAGAGGCACTTGTATCTCCTTAATGTATGAATATAAAATAGGGGTATCAAAACATTATCTCCTTAAAATAATCTCAGGTGCTCCAGTAAAAAACAAACAAAAAAAGTGCCAGTTATATTCAAATACGATCCATTATCAACTGCTACTCCAGAATTTTTTCCTGGTTATCCCTCCATACAGTCAAGTGCAGGATGAGAGAATCTGCTTCCCCCTCGCCCATCCTTTAGCGGAGGCCTCCTGCAGGGTGTGCAGGACGCCCGGAGCATCCCTGCAGAGCAAGGCAGGTGGTTCGGGAGCCCAGGGGCTCGCCACGCTCCCCTCCCGTCCCGCACGCCGAGCACCTATGAGCAGCCACAGCACAGGAGATGCGCTCCCAGATGGCACGCCGCAGTCTATTTTAATCGAAAACGAATCCAGTTGGCACATTTCAAGGCGGCTCGAGGATGAGCAGCGATGTGCAGAAAGTGGACTTCAGCTCAAGAGCACCCAGCTGAGCAAAGCTCAGTCCCTGATGCCCGATCACCCTTGGCAGATGCCGGTTTTCTCTGTAGCCTGACCTGAGCTCCTCCTACCTACAAGCCATTTTTAAAGGACAAAAGTATAGCTATCTCCTGAATCGCTGCAGCAGTATCTCCTTTTATAGCTGTTGGCAAAATAGATGGTAACTTCTGAAAACCATGAGAAGAGCTCTTGCTCTGCAGTCGGGGAGCGGCAGCCAAGTGCTGAGGAAAGGGAAGGCAGAAAGAAGTGTGATAGCAACACAAACTACACAAAGGAACAAGTCACTCTGGCCTATCTTGCTTTCCTGAACGCTCAGGTCAACTTTACCTTCTAAAGTATACTGAGTGTTTTTTAAACATTAATAAATGCGCAACATTCACTGTTGGTTCTGGAGAGTTCACACTGACAACACTGCTGCAAAAGTCCACCACTCACACAGCTTGCTGCGATCCGTACTTATCAGGAAAAGAAAAGAAAGAATTTCTTCAGATTTAATATGCTTACGGAAACCCCCTGGAACATGCTCCCCTGGAATTCTCCCTCCCCAGCAGCAGAGGAGGGAAATGAGAGAAGCAAAAGGAAATCTGCCTAATACTGCTGCAGATGTAAGGGAACAACCCTGGTTAGCGTTGTCTTCTCTCATCCAGTTTATTGCAACAGCCAAATTGGAACAAAACCCAAAGAAAGTACAGCTGATGATGGAGTAAGCTCAGATTTCTGCTCGCCAAATGATTTTCCAGCTATCTAAGAAAATGTTTCTTGTACTGAAAGAATACAGGGCAAGAATACTCGTTAATAGAAAAGCTTTATATTTGCGATATGCAGAAGGATCCCACAGTAGACAAAAGACACAAGTACTGACTACAGACAGAGTTACCAAAGGGATGGTACTGTGGGAAAGGTGCAGAGGCTGCTCAGCTTTTACTTACTAAATACAAAGATTTTAAATGGAGAAAGCAAGGTTTAGCAAAACCACCTGCCCATTTTAGGTGGATATGTTAATTCTGATGAACTACTGCAAATGTTTTAATAAAAATCTTATTGGATAAATCACTATTCAGTGGTTTTCACCTCACAACTGCTATATGATTTTGCTACAAGACCAGGGTTGTAGAGTCAGTGTCAACAGTTTAGATCAAAGTAGATGTTTTAAAGTCATAGGACCTCTCCTGTAGCTAACTTCTCAAAGAAGTCTTTTGCAGCCACTTACTGTGAAAATGGAAAGAGGAAAAAAAGACAACTTAGAGTTGTTGTTTTACCTCCTTGTCAGAAATAACCCCTAGTGTTTCAGGTGACAATATGTATTTTTCCTTTTTGTTGCTGTGGCAGTACTGCCACACCAGGTACTTTATCCTTTCACTCCTTCCTGAAGATCTCGTGCAGCAGCACATGAATTACACTGATACCAATCGCAGGTCAGAGCAGGAAATGGAGAACAAGTTTTTTCAGTCAACTGATATGAAAGAAAAAAAAAAAATCAAAAACCCCACAACACACACCACATGAAAGAGTTCAGAAAGCAGAAATAGAACTGAGGGGAAAAATAGGTGCATGTAAATAGAATATGTATGAAAAGTCAGGTCCCCCTCAGGGTTGAGGAGAGCAGCCTTACTGAGACACCTGACTCAATCACCCTTGCAAACTCAGTGTATTTTCCAGTTAGTACTCCTCATCCCACTTGAACTTTTCTAATTTGGAGTCTGCATCTCATTTCTGTCATTTTTTTTCACCCAGATCAGCACTGAACACAGCCAGGCAGGTAGGAACTGAGCCTCTGAGGAGCTGAAAGCGCTGCCTTCACAAAGGTACATTTTGGCAGCGTGACTGTAATCCAGCTGGTTGGTCTTTGCAGCAATGAAAGACAGAATCTATCAGGTTTCCGGGCTTGAAATTTTAGCAGTGCCCCGAAAGAACGATTCTCGACATTTAAGGGCTCGGATTCACAAAGCAGTTGCCAAAAGGGTAGCAGGGTACTGCCTGTGGAGCGAACCGCAGGAGCTGTCTGCCTGCACGCTCACGCACAGTCAGTGGGAGCTGCTTTATGGTCTCTCGGTGAGAGCAAAGGAAGATCGTTTACTTACCTGCTGCACCACTGTAACGGCATCAGTCTCAACCCTTCTGCTCACTAAATGTAAATAACACTGCCAGCTTGCCAAAAATTTAGATCCAGACTAATTATCTTTGTATAACTGACTGTGCCATGTGCCTTTTCATGAATTTCTTAGGGAGATCACAAACTGCGTTCAATTACAGGATCATCCTCTTGACAAAGATTATACCTAAGTTTGATTCCTGTATTATAAGCTGCTCAAAAAATCACATAATGCTTTTACAAAAGTCAGTGAGAAAATAAAGGGTAGAATTTCTACATTGACCATATAACTACACTTCCATCAATTTAGTTAGCAACCTTTCATTGCTCAGTGTCATCAGAGGAACTGAGGAAAGAAGAGGAAAAACCCACAGTCCCATAAATATCATAAGATTCATGGTTATGCATCAGTTGGCATAGGGAAAAAATATCAAAAGATAATACTTAGAAGCTCCATATTTAGGACAATACTTTCCATTGCTGAACACAACCAAGTAATTCAGTTCTTATTTTTACTTCATTTATGAATACAATTCTTATTTCCTCTCTTCAGATCCCCTGCTTGCTGATTCGAGGCTCAGCTTTATCCTCAGCAGTGTTAACCGTTTGCTGAATTCTTCACATTTCCCAGTTCTGTTGTCCATAGTTTGAAAAGCAGAGAGAAGCTTCTTCCAGCAGAAAATAGACTATCAACTCACAATGAAAAGCAATCCTCGCGAGCAAATTGAATCAGCAGTTCTGCTGAGCACAGGGTTAAACCCTGCTTATCCCCTGACCTCTCGAGTGTAATAACAACATTCTTATAAGAGATGACCCAGTTTATTATAGACATTCCTGGCACTTCGCCGAGCCCCTCATAATACCCACTGTGCATGCAATATTTGTGGTGCAAATCTGGTGTCTATAATTGGTATGAATAATTGCATTGCAGTGGAGTGTCCTTATCCTGCCTTTTATTAGAGCCTGCTTTTTTAGATCAGTTTTTATGCATGAGTTGAAAATGTTTCAGGGCCACATGCACAAAAGCTATACACAATCTTCAGATTATTAATAAAAGACGTTAAAAAAGGAAAGAACTAGAGCTTTAATATAAATGTAATAACTACTGCATTTATGCTGCAGCTGAGCACTGTACGCTGTTAACAAGAAGTTATGTTCATTTACATTTCAGTGAAATCATATTAAATCAACAGTTCAGTTCTGATGCTCTGTGATGGAATGTTCTAAGGTAATGATTATTTCTAGCAAACAAACCTCACAACAAATTTTAGTCCCTACCACTCCGAAACTCTTATCATGGAGAAACAGCAAGAAATCTCAGAGAGAAATACTTTTTTGGGGGTACATTTTAAAGGTTCTTTATAGATTGGTAAAAAGTAAAATAGGACAAGTAAAATGTGACACTGAACTCCAATACTCTCCAGCATCTGCAGTATCTTAAAAATCGGAGGCACTTCTTACTTTAAGTTACTCTAAATAGACACGTCCAATCTCCTTTGGACCCAGTCTAAGGCTAGCTTGATTTGGTACCTACTCTTCTACTGGAACAAATGAGACCATATCTGCTTCTCCACACTCCTCATACCCTGAAAGCTCTCCATCACACTCCTCCACTCCCTCCCAGTCACCTCTTTTCAAGTCTGAAGAGCTACAGCCCATTTGGCTGTTCACTACATGGCTGTTCTGCACCTTTGATCGCTGTCACGGCTTCTCTGTTGTATTTTGGGAGGAATGGGAAGATCAGAAGTGCACACTGCATTCAAGGTAGGAACAGATCCTAGATTCTTCTATGCAAGCAGCGTGTTATTTTGCTTTGTTTGCCATTCCTAATGATGCCAGCATGCAGCTCTCTGAACTCTGACACTACTTAACATCTGATTTTTTCAGAGGATTATCAATTTATATCTCAAGATCTTATTTGTATGTAATAAGTTTCTTCTGAATCAATCATGCTGTATCTGTTCCCCCTTTCCCATCTGCACCAATATTACACTTACTCTTCAGTTTATTATTTCTTGATTTCATTTCCCATACATAAATTCTGAAGGTCTGTATTTTCCCTTAACATTAGCAGCATATTTAACCTCACTGAAGGTTCCTTCAGTCTGAGGTTTTCACTTCAGGTCTCACTAAGCTGTTTCCCCTGTCAGCGATACCCAGTCTCCTGCTACAGAACCAATCCTGCTGCTTTGGCTAAACCCTGATGCTCATACACAGTGCATGTTGCCCATGCAGCAACAGTGCAATGGGAAGCACCTTTGAAAGAACTGTACTTTCTGCAGAGAGGCACTCTGCCTGCATTTCCACACAGTTCAGCCCTTAAAAGACTCCTGGCCATGCATGATTCTCCCTGGGGAAAAAAATGAAAGGCAGCTGGTGGCCATAGCTACCAGAGCAATTCAGAGAGCTGCCACCTAGACACGACCTTTCCCCGAGTCCTGACATCATGAGAGCAGGTAAATACCCATCAGAAGACACCTTCAGTCTTCTTAGGACAAAGAAATGTACCTGAAGGCCCCTACAAAAGGAAACGGCTAGGAGAGAGTTGCTACTACCAGCTTCATTTGGAGCAGAAGACAGAGCAGCAAGCTGCTGAGCCTTCAGGCAAAAAGGTGTTTGGAAATCAGCTGCAAGCCAAACAGTATCTGAAGGTACCTTTAAACTACTACAGCTAACATACTGTTAGAGGACAAACTGTTAGATTTCTGGAAGAGAGTCTTTTTGCGTCTTTTCCCACTGGTTAGGTAAGCTTGAAGTTTGCTCCAATGGAAGCAGAACTGATAAATATTTCATAGTACCACAGCTTGAAAAGAGCTGTAGCTGCTTCAACACTCTGCCAAAATTACATATATTCTGTTAATATGTGTTTCTAAACTAAACACAGCTAAGATGATGAAAAAAGGGAAAAAAGACATCAGTGCAATTAGAGTAGTCTAGCCAAAAAAAAAAAAAAAGAAAAAAAAAAAATCACACTCTAAACTCCAGTCACCTAACTCCGTAATTTCCAGAACCAACCTTCAATCCACACAAACTGAGAACTCTCCCTTCTTGAGATTTTGAACTAGCTTGTTAAATAGTGAACATTCAGCCTCAAAGTCAACTGATTTTTAAACAGTAACTATCGTGATTCTTACTTAATCTATTAATGTCTTCTGCATATTTGACTAGAAAATCTGTTTTTCCAGTTCCTGGCCAGATACGACGTATTGCCAGGCTGCAGGATCACAGCACACAAGAAGCCTAGGTGATCTGTGAAACTTAGGTGCACGTGCCATATAATAAAAAGATGTATTTTGTCTGAAATGATGATAAGACTTGCCTTCCCTCTGCATTAACTGAAGGATCACTGCTGGGAGTAGTGAAGAGGTGCCGTTCACAGCAAGAAGGTCATGACATGTTATGCATGTTATTATCATCTACTGTAAATATTAACAAAGTGAAATACCTTGAGATATGTGGTGAAATATTTCACAGATGGAGGAAAAACATTAACTGGTTATCCAAATGACATGGAAGGCATGAACAAGAACAGAGTTCACAACTCAGTGCTGTGGAGATCTTCAGGTTGCCTTGTCTGTTTCTCTTGCTGAGAACTCTATCTCAGACATGCTCTAACCAACTGGACTAACCCAGTTTTCTCCCCTCTGCCCTTCTAGGAGAAGAGAGGAATGCGAACAGGTGAAGAGAAGGTCACAAGGTAATACTAGTATAGTTTTAAAACACAAGGTACAACTGAGGTAAACTTTTAACTTCTGGTAGCTTTAATCCCTCTGGGTACTTCTTTTATTTAACAGCCACTCTAAGATATTTTTTCTCCAGCATACGTAGGCTTACTGTGGCAGCCGACAGTTTTCATGAGGCTTTGAGACCACAGTTCAATGTGGTATTTTCTTTAGTAGTTACACTGATTCATCTCCCCTACCTAGCCTCCTCCACGCAATCCAGCTGGCTTTCCCATGCCCACACACGCCCAGTGCAACTGGTGGCAGGTTTCACACGGACCTGGGGTTACATCAGTTCCTTTACCTGATTCCAAGTGCATTTGAAGACTACATACTGTAGTCTTTCTGTGACACTCAGGGCTCTGAGATGAATACTTTAATGCCACTATCTCCAGAATTTTATTCAAATAGGTAATGTTGAAACTGCAATCTAAAAATCAAAATTTAACACAGGAACTCTCCACTCATTTCAGGTATTTCCCCCCCCAGAATACAGGCCTGGCTGAGGCCAGAGATCCCAAGCTGAAGATGTACAGCTAACCTACCTGTGTAGAGATTCCACCGAAGTGCAGAAGTACACTATTCAAGAAGGCATCAAAGCCATCACTACATTGCAGTGTTGCTCCAGGCACGGGGGAAATACAAGACCAGCTCCCCTGTGAGTTTCTCCACTGAGGACAGTGTCCCACTGAAAATGCCCATGAACTAGCCCAGATGTTAACAAGAAAGAAAGCTTAAGTTTCATTTTAAATTCCATCCAAACTACACACGCTCCATACCATGTGATCTACTACACTGCTTCTGAAGGGTGATGGGCAGAAATAATTCTACGACCTTATTCTGCTATCTTAATGACTCTGTGTTTCAGACTTGAAAGAGCTGTTTCTAATTTGAAATTAAGAAAAAAAAAAAGCAGCAAAACCAAACCGACGCTCTCCACCCAAAAGAAAACTTCATAACTAAGCCAGGAACAGCTTGCCTAGAGTCAACATCTACGTGACAAACGTTTTTCATAGTTAGCATGCCAAGTTATATCTACCATAAATGCTAACCATTATGCCAAGACATCAGATGGCACATAACTGAAGAGCCGTTAGTACGCTCAAGATTTAAATGCAAGGACAAAAGTGGAGATATATTTCCCCCACCCCTCTTCAACCAGTATCTTCACTGCTATTTTTGAATCCTTATCCTTCCACCACCCTCTGAAAAACCAAAAATCAATGCGTTCGTAAAGGCCAATTGCACATGCACCATGACAGAATACAGAACTCTGATTTCCAAAGACTTTCTCATGAATAACTGAGAGGGTGATATTTCTAGACTAATATTCATTAACAGTCGAGATTACGTCATTTTACAGCATAGCTGAGCAGACTAGAAAGAGTTTCTGCAGAATTGCACAGCTTTTATTTCTCTCGATACAGTTGAAGGACAGGGCAAGGAAAACAAAACATCAAGGCAAAAGATTAAAAATTCAGAGCATCTAAAAGACAATCTTCTCCAATTTAAACAAAATACAGATTAGCCTTTTTACTGTTTGAATGGCAGTAATTGCCGTAATCGCAGTTCTACAACTCTATCCATTCTATTTCTGTTCCCTCACGCTCTTTCTTCAAAAGAATTTCACATTTGAAACTGAAGTTTCTTAGGAAGTAGGAGCTTTTTCTCTCTTTTTGTTGTCTTACACCTGTGTGTATACAGCAGTTTTAGAGTGCCAACTCCTAAACATGTCTCCTTACGACGGCTAATTATGCATTCAAATTGGAGAAAGTGCATCCACAAACCTGGAAACAGGTGTCTGACAACCAGACTGTATCAACCGATGGGTTTTATGCATTTTATTGATTAAGACAGACACAGGAGTAAAGGCCTATGGAAAAAAATCCCTAATAACCATCTTTATTAAACAGGCACTTCCATATCCTTGAAGTTTTTAAACTTATTGCAGAAATTTCTTCTGCAGCTATTGTGTCAGATAATCTGGCACAACCACCATGCCTCAACAACAGCGCTGGAAAGCAGGTGCCAGCGTCGTGCCCCACTCCCTTCACGTGCTCCTGCTGCCTCCTGAGAGCTGGCTCCGGCCCTCAGCTGATCCCCAGCAAGTGCATTCAACTCCCTGAAGTCAAACTCAGCAGAAGAATACGTACCCGACAGGTCAGATGCTTGACCTGGATTACCTTGCAATTAGATACCAGCACCAGTGCTCCGCATGGGTTGGCAGTGCACCAGGAGTGAGAGGGGGAGCAAAACCCGCCCCCTTTCAACAGTGATGTGCTGTGAAATCAGCTCAGCCAAACACTGAAACTGTACTCTAGGACACTCACCAGCTGCTCGGCGTTTTAACAGGTCATTAAGTGATAGAGGGAAGGTGCCTTCTAGAAAAGGGCTACAGTTAAAAAAGCCTATTCAAGAGAACTAGGATTTAGGAGAAAAAAAACAACAAACAAATGATGGAATGAGCAACAGGATTTGTATAAAAGTACTAGTTCTTCTGGGAGATGCTCTTATAAAGTGCTCTCTATATAAACAGAAATAAGTGATACTACCAAAGTCTGCAGAAACTAGAAGGGTGCTACAGTTGAGACTTAGCAAAAGTCTGAGAGAAAACAGACTGTGATGGCCCTTAGGTTCCTACTTATACAGGAAACGTTACTGAAGTCACAACTTTTGAAGACTAAAGAGAAACAAAAACTAATAAAAAAGTACTGGGTGCAGCAAGGAGGAGAAGGCAAGGCAGAGTTCTTCCATTACCTAGACATGATTGCCAAAGCAGCACACATGACACTGAGAGCTCAGCGGTCTGGGGAGGTTGACAGGATAAGTTTGGTTACTGTGATAGCCATCTCCCTAGTTATTGCTTCTGATATAGCTGGACTGGCATGCAACAGCCTCTTGAGAGCTTGGTTGTACCATCCAACCTGCAGGTTTCGGGTGTATTTGCATGGTAAGCAAGCAGAATTGACATGTTCTTCAAAGAGAAACTAGCAGACTACTCTTGAATGGAAATGAACAGTAATCAAATGAAGGAGTTGGATAGAGGTATTTTCCTGACAAAAGCTGTTTCATACCTTGTGTTACAGTTCGGAGTCATTTGTGAATTGAGGACACCAACCTGGCTGACTCTGCCTAATGTGAAATGACATATATGTGGATAAAATTAGACTTGATAAAGTTAGTACAGATAGCATGGACTAATTCTGTGCATGTGCAGAGTAGCTGAAGAGGGAATCACTCTCTTAAGCATTCAGTTGCCTCAATTAACAACCATTTCACCTTCAATATAAAAAAATGTACTCTAAGCTCTAAACTCCCAGTCCGTATCAATTCAGGTTTTATATATATTTCAGCGAATAGCACCATTCATATACCTGGGCATCACATTACTCAACACAGAATTATGACCTCGACCTGCTTTTAGATATATACATCAACTTTATGTTAACTGAAACACTGTATCTGCAGATAATGTTTGCATTAGTCACAGTATAGAGGGACAAAAACCCACACAAGGTAAACAGAACTGACATTTTAAAATGCATTTTTACAAACTCTTCATTCCTTTACTTGATGCATTAGATACTTAAATGGAAATATACTTACTGCTCTTTTTCTGGAACAACCTGTAATCCAAGGCACAGTAAGGTTTCCTGAAATCTGTAGAGGGGAAGGAGGAAACAGAACAGAAAACAACAGCAGCTTAGGTTGCTATGATAGCTAATACTGAACAGCTTTCACAAGACTTCAATATTGCGCATTCAATTCTGATGTCTTTAAAACAGGTTAAGATTTAAAAGCAAAACAAAAGTTACACTCTGACTTACTGCTGTAAGGCTAAAACCAAAACACTGTTTGGGTGAGGGTAAGGTAACACGAGGGCAACTTGGGTGTTCCTGTATTTTTTGCTCTCTCAAAACTTGTATTTCAGAACACAAGCTTCCACTTTCAGTCCGTCACAAAACTAGTAAGATTAAACAGACTGGAGTTAGACAAGGGCCAGTGTCTGAGAGAACTGCCATCACATATTTTTCAATTACATTGGTTAAACTTTCAGAAAAAATACTAGCAGGTTAGTGACTGAGCTATTCAGGGTCAGATGTTACATACTACCAGAAAACCCAGGGACATCAGGCTGGAGAAGGAAGGGGAAGGGGTATGAAGGCAAAGGTTAGCTGCCTTGATTCCTGTTACTTCTCCATCACTCCCAGAGGTCAGACTTGATTAAGTAATAATCTTGGACTGTTTTCCCTGGCCATCTGAAATGTGTCATAGCCTGGAATATTTTAGGCTTATTTAGGATTCCATGTTCATCTGCTGCTGCAGACAAGCAATGCTTGAGAGACTAAACATAGCTCTTGAGAGATTAATCAATCTCAAGTCATTACACACACTATATATGTGAGGAAGAAGTATCTACACACTTCTGCTGACTGTATCAAACTACGCTAATAGTTTTTGTATTTGCGAATTGCTCTACTAATGAATCTTGCAGCATGAGCATAACCAAATATAGAATGCTTGGTACGGTTTGTCTAGTGTATAAGTACATAAAATACTTTTATTCTTCAAGCTTTTATCTGGAAACGCTTGGAGGTTACCTAAGGTCGGACACTTTCTCATTACAGCACAAAGCATGTTGAGGGAGGCTAGAAATGAACACCTTCTCCTCCTAAGGGCAAGTCTACATCAGCTTTTGTGTCTAAAATATTAATTTCTTAGTTGCACACACACATTTTAGAAATTCTGTGTAAGCAAGTTCTGTCTATTACAATTCTATATCCAATACAACAGCTTCACACCACTGATTCTGCTGTAAATGTGCCCTCAGTATCCACCCAGATGGTTTCTCTAAAGTGGGGCTACTGAAAAAAATGCTTTTTGATGTGAACAGAGCAATCAGTCTGGCAGAGCATTAACAGTTACTTCGAAGAAAAATGCACACAAGTTCTGACAGGTATGATGTCAAATACAATCAAGTTTATCTCAATATAACTACTTGAAAGAGCATGAAGGGGAGGACTCTAAACTGGCTCTAGGAAAAAGGCCCAAGGGTTGGGGCTTTTTGAGGGGGGGCTTTATTTTTTGAGTGAGATGGATAGTTATCCTGCATCCGCAGGGGTAACTCCTGTCCTAATCCAACTGGGACAGCTACTCTGAGCTGCAAAAATGACAACATGCAATGCTTGTCTCAGAAACAGCAACTCTGGCAGATGCTAGAGAAAGTTCTAAGGCACTGTAACGCTTGTGTATTGCCAGGGATGCACCCTAATTAAAACGGTTACACTATAGAAGGTCACCACATAATCTTTTTCCAATTCACCTATAGATTTACTGTCTCAAATTCAGTGGATGGGAACAAACCATGAGCCCTAATGCAGTCCTGGTTGCTGTGTGTCCCAGAATTGAGGCCATACATAAGTGTTTTTGCAGCTTGCTCACAGCTGCTGTCCTCCCCAGAGCCCCAGAAGTTCTTCCCACTCATGCAGCTGGAAGTATTTAATCCCAGAAATAAAGCAGAGGAACTCCTGTGACAAAGGTAATGCTGCTTCTGTTACAAGAATGAGTGTCAGGAAACATTTTGTTCAAGTCTCTTCAGAGAAGACCATGTTGCCTGCCCTAGCAAAAAGCTGTGCTGCCCGATGTTAGCAAGAATGTCCTCCTCTTGTCTTCAAAAGTGTCTAAGGAAGTAAACTGACCACTTTGACACATTAAAAAAAAAAATTAAAATAGTCCCATTTCCTAAAATAAAGCAAACTTGCAGCTTATTCATATGAAGCAGTATCCTTAAAGCAAATCTTAAAAATAATTAAATATTAACTCTATATCCTATTCTGACCTACTGGCTGCAAGGCTCAGGATTTTCCCTTGAAGAAGACAGGCATAAATTAGATAACTGTGCTTCAGTGTGTATAGCAAAGTAATTAAAAATACACATACTTTCAACAGTATTTTTGTCCCTTAGGGTTAGGGGGAAGAAACCAAGACTAAATCACGATTCAGCCTTGAGGACCAGCAAGAATAACATCTCCAGTTCAATACAATTAAAGCCACACTAAGAAAAGTAGGTTGAACAATTTGTTTACTGAAACTGCTCAGGCATTAAAATTGATCACTTTATTAGATTTACTCTTAAGTTACACTAACATGAATTTGATTAATTGAACCAGTAAGGAAGCTATAACTAATTGCTAATTAGATACCCCACCAATGCACGACAGTAATTACTTCATCAAAACACAAATCACACAGTTCTGACTTTGAAGAAGCATCTGCTTGGATGTTTAACTACTGCAATAATCATGTAGCTTAAGTTTAATCTATTTTTAAATTTAGGAAGATTTCCCTAAGTTTAAGGATTTTCATTCCTATGCTGATGGATAAATTAGCTAAACACAGGCAATAAAATTAACAGAAACTGATGACATACAAGACATGTGTCATCCTGCATAATTCCAAAAGAATTCCAACAGCACCTCTTACAAAAATCTATGCCTCTGGAAGCTTGATATCTAAGTATTACTAAGCTATAAGGGGAAACATGAAATGCCAGTTATACTGGACAATTTTAAGGGAGGATTTGGAGAAGGGGGTTAAACTAGCGCAGAACTGATGATTTCTACAGCAACGGAAGGGTATGTTCTGTGTTACATATGACTCTGAAGGCAGTAGGTGATATTTTCTTGTCAGCGTGATAAAGGAGTGTTGGCAGTGTCACTGCCATACACTAACACCTCTTAAGACACAAAAATTAGTTTTGCATTGTACTGGAACGTGCTAAAAACTCTCAGCAAGGAATGCAGTGATCTGGAGATATCAGCATGGTTGTTTCAAGGTGCCACGGCACCTGGCCAGGCTGTAGGACATTATTCCTCTGCAGCTTCCACAGAGCTGTGCCACTACATGCCCTGACCCTACAGCTTTTGCCCTCCTTATAAATTCTCTAATACTAAAGAGTGTCATCTCAGAGGTTCGCAGCATGCATGCTTACAGCAATACCTGAATTAAGAGCAATTTGCCCAGTTTTTCCAAGGCTGAAAACTGTGGAAAGGCAAGGGATACCACAGGAAACAGGAGCTCCCTCAGTCCAAGGTGCATTCCCAAATCCATAAAACAAGGTCTTTGACAAACAGACTTGATGGAAGTCAAACGGGATACAGATGAATTCCTCACTTACCAAAAAAATAGGTATGTTACTATAACAGGAGAGGAAAAGAAAAAAAAACCAAAACCCCACAAAGTTACAGAGATCTCCTTTCTGATCCATATCACACCACAGGGATAGATAAAATGTCACCTCCCGTTCTAGCTAAAAAACCCCAAAAATCTCAAATCAGTTATTTCAAATTTCATTTAAAAATTTTTAAAAAGTAGTACAGAGTAAATCTCACTGATGCTTTTTCAAGAGTGAAATAAAGTATCAAGAGCACAGAGCTAGAAGTATCAATAATATATTTCACTTCAAGAAATTTAAGAAAAATTCCCGTATGCACTTCAGCAGCTTTGTCGGCCCTTTACTGGAAAGATGTGCATATTTACAGCTTTTCTTCTCCTAAGAAACTGGGATGTTAAAAGCAAACAGGATTTAATGAATTTTATAACTCCAGTAAGAACAGTAATATCAAATACTGACAGAGGGAGAAAGGGTAAGAACAGCTCATTTCAAGTGCTCAGCTTAGAAAAGACCCTTAATAAGAACTGCAGATATCCCACCTACTACATAAGAATCTACTCCAGAGTATATATGCTCCTCAAACCTCAGGTTTACCAAGAAAAGCAATAATTCTGGTGAAAAGTGGCACTTACGTGGACTCAAAAGCTTTCTTTCAAATCCTCACATGAGATAGGAACAAGTCAGAAAAAAGAAAAAAAGCCCACAACCACTTCATAAAGTATTGTTCCCTATACTAGGAAGTAACGCACAAGAAAAGAGGGTTTGTTGTTTACATGGTTCACTGTCAGGATCAATTAAAAAGGTAATAACAGGCAAATGCACAAAGGTAGCACACACAATATCACATCCTGTCAGTCTTAAGACTTTTATCTCAGTGTCTCTAGACTATGTTGTGCCAGACTATAAAAATCCATGAAAAAAAATCAATTTGGATGTTTCCTGCACAATTATCTCTCCTCTAGTTATAGGGAAAAATAGAAAATGTAAGTGTGTCAGTGCTGTAGCTTCTTCTGAACACCTTTTAGTTCTTCAATTATCTGCATTTAATTTTCCCCTTCCAGTATCGCTGAAGGGACTCTATCATAGGATGAGGAAATAATGGCATTGAATGTAAAACCGATATTTGAATTAGATGCTGTGGGAGAGGAAGAATATTTGCTCACTTAGTGTCTCCCATCATCTTAACTACCTCGCAGAAGATCCTAATCCCTTACAGAAAACAGGTCCAAGAGATGGGCAACTGCACGGGGGGGCACAGGCAGCGCTGATGGAAGAGCTAATCCAAGCTCACATTAATAAGGGCTAGCAACTGTCCAGCACACAACTGAGGGCAGGATCCCAGGTCCTGCCCCGTGCGCCCAGAGGAACCACCAAGGCCATCGCTGTGACACACGCTGGCGAGCCACAGCAGGACAGCGCAGACGTGAGCACAATCCTCTTGTAACCAGTTTATCTAGTGAGTCTATAAAGCCCACATTCATCATTAATACAGAGCTACCTGCTGTATATACAGTACGGTGTTGCCATAGCGCTACCTGCCCTTTTGTTTACGAAGGAATTACCTCTACTGGAAGATGTACACGTCGCCCAGCCTGCAGAAAGGTGAACCTGTCGCTTACTAGCTACCAACTTCCAAAGAAAACAGTACTTCTCTACAACCTTGTCTTCAAGGTTTGAAGACGGACATAAATTGACAGATTACCTGGTAATTATTTTGGTTTTGTGACAGCCTCAGTTGACTTGAAGATGTAAAATGAGGAGAAAAGGTACTTCTTGATGGATTAGCACTGTTATATAATGTACTGGATGTTGTATGTAATGAGGTCCGTGCTGGCAAGTGGTAGTCTCTGTTATGATACAGAATATTGTCAGGCACATCCCTGGCATTCACCATCTGTGAACTACAGCTCACATTTCTTCCTGGCCCAGACAAGGCTGCGCTTTGGTTCTCTACTCGAACAGAACTGCTGCTTTCACAGTATCTTGAATAGCTTTGTATTTGTGCTCCCATGGATGCCAGTTCTTCTTCTCTAGCATATTCGTCATCCACGTCTCCAGTTTCCATCGCGATGGACAGGCAGCTGCCTTCCACCGAGCAGTGCTTCTGCGTGGCACTCCCTCCCACAATTCTCTGAGGTTGATCTGTAACCGCCAGCGAAAACACTTCGCGGATTTCCAGGTTTTGCGTGCTACAAGAAGGGTCCCTGGTATTAGCCCTTTGTCCAGGGGGCACATGCGATGCGAGAGCTGCATGGTCCGGTTTTTGTAACCTTTGACATCCCACGGGTTCAGCTTTACAGGGTCTGTGACATATCATCGGTTTCTGAGGTAACACCAACTCTGCAGTCTGGACTGATGACCCACCATAGCTTTTTTTAGTGTGACTGTATATGGAGTTCGCAGAATTCAGTACGCTTGTTTGCCTAGATAAAATAATTGTCTTTTCCCCTACTAATAGGGAAGCATTTTTACAATGTGGTACTTGTCGTCCTATAGGGATATGCTGCTGCTGAAACTCTGTATCACTTTTCCCTGGCAGTCGTGGAATAGAGGTTTTATGTATTTCTGTCACTGAAGTATTTGTCTGTTTGGTGGATCCTTGCCTACTGGATGAACTAGCAGGACTGTATATACCAGTAACTATTACATCGTTATTAGAAGAGGTCCAAGAAGACTGCTGACTTTGGGATCGAGCAATATTCACCACATTTCTAACTGCTGCTTCTGGAGGTACTGAGGGAGTAGTAGGGACAGTCCCTGGGGGAGTGCCTCCAGATTCTACAGCACTCTTGCTGCTCATCTTCCTTCGTTTATTGCCAACCCACGTCTGCAAACAACAAACAACAACGACAACAAACACAAAACAAAGCATTAAACAAGCAGAAAAACAAGCAATTCCATTTTTAATCAGATCTGATGAAATGTTAAGTGTTCAAGTTGAGACCTAAGTTTAATAATAAGTAAATCATCTACTGATTATGCAGCATCCGAACAATACAGGATGGAAATCCATGCCTCTCATGCCTGGGATTCCTACACTAACACACAAGAACCCCCGTCTCAATTCCAAAGCCCCAGTTTCTCAAAAATCCTGAGACTGGATCGTGCCTCCTGTTGTGAAGTTACCCTTACAATTTATTTCATCGACACCGCTGTGACTAATTCCCTAAATTTAAGTTTTTGATATTTAGCATCTTGGGATGCAGAACCATCACTGAGGTATGTAGCTAAACTTTTGTAACCAAGTAACTGAGAGATACGACCTTCAAAACTGCCTTGAACAGAAACTGCCAACTCTTGAATTTAGATGAGAGGTAGAAAAGAAAGAACTCTCTCTGTTAGACAACTACAAAGTGATTTTGTGAAGTATTTAGACCTATGGACTAATTCCTTCTCTGCCAGATGCACAAATCAAGATCTGATGTCAAAACCTGCTTTTGAAAGACACTGATAGACAAGATTAGGACTACTGGGATTAGATTCCAACAGAAGTTTGCTATTATGGACATTTCTGAAAGTGTCAATGACAGTATATATCATTCTGTTTAAAGACAGTAGAGGAAAAAGTATTTTAAAAATGCGGATACTACGGCAGTTGTGCACAGGTTAAAATGTACTGCTGTTTTAAACACACGGTCCTGCGAGTAACACATTAAGACAGAACTAAAAGAACTGAAGGGGAAACATTAACTTCAGTATTTCAAGAAAAAGAGAGCATCAGCTGGTGGAAGCATCAGCTCTAACACTAGAAGTGTAAGCACCACCTAACTATTCCTGGCAACTGTCACGATCAGAGACAGGGCTTGCACGTTCTTTCACCACAGTATGTCTGTACTGAATGTGAGGGCACGAGCGAGCAGGATACAAGTGCCAAAGAGCAAAAAATAAGCTTTCTGCATCCGCTTATGCTGGTTATGAAAAGGATCAGGTACGCATACAGAGATACAGTGAAACCGTTTTCTGCACCACTCTGGCTATCATCTGCTGCACACCTAAAACCAAACCAGAGCAAGATCTCAACATTCAGCAACCCAAACCAGATGCTTAATCAATAAACTCCCTCACCCCATAACAAGCAAACTGCACCGAGTAGCTATCTTGGGTTTCCATCCGATCACATGAAAGGAGGAAAACTTTCTTCACATACCGATACCTGCTAAGGAAGTAAACAGATTTTTCTATAGGAAAATATGCATCACTGTCATACAGAAGTATGTTGATGTCTCCATTCCATTCTACTCATTTTTGTTGTCAGATTTTTAAAAATGCCTAATTTGAGGCTTGATTAGTTCCATGCAGTAAAATCTCAGTTACTAGTGATAAATTTTTTCTTCTCAAAAGCAAGTTTAAATACAGAAATTATAGCCACAGATCTCAAGTCACTCTATTGCCTAAAACAAGTTCAGAAAATCAAAGTTACTTTTTTGTTATTTCTGCCCAGGCAGTAAACTCTGAAGATAGAAATTATAATTAAATAGAGACACTGCAAATTTGGACCAAGAAAAGAGATTTCATCCCCAGTTTTTCCAAATGTATAGAACTAAAATCTGAAGTTTTTCTCAGTGAAAAATCAGACTTGGAGAGCTTTTGCACTTTATCAAGTCACATTTAATGTAAAGCTTTCCTGAAAAGAAATGCATTCAGAGAAATGCAAATAATTTCCTAGCACTACTATTCACTTGGGATTAAAGTACAGTTTCATGACACAGCACAAGTCAGGTTTGCCACTGCTGAGTTCCATTCTCCTGACTGTGTCCCCAGATTCTTACTCCAACTGTTCATCCAACAGCACCCACCTGAAGGATCAGTGAGTGAAACTCCCCCAAAAAGCATAAAACTGAACTGGGGGGAAAAACCAAAAAACCCAAAAAGAACAAAAGTTTTGGTAAGGTTAGCAAATTTAACTGGGTTACTCTGAAATTTAAAAAAAATGTGAGAGATGATCAGCATAAGAAGAAAGACAGGAGAGAAGGAATTGCATAGCTGGGAGAAGGGAAAGAGGACAACCCCCCCCATATTTAGCACTGTGAGACATCAACACTGAGAAGAATTATATAAAACTATACCCTTAGACTGAAAAGGGAAGCTCCACATTCTTATTAGCTTGATGGTCACAGTACTGATTTGGGATGTGACAAAGGAGTCATTAAGTACAAAATATCCTCAGAAAAGGGACACGAATCTTTGTTACAATCAAGTTCCCCAACTAGCAGGCTTTGGGAACACTTTCACTAACACTGGAAGTATTACTGAATTTCTTAATTATGATTTAGGAGGAGGAGAAGCTCCAAAATGAGATGATATAGCAAAAGTCCAGCTGTTAAGAAAATTACCGGGAATTTAAGAGGCTCTGATTTTACATTCCCAGTTTGACTCAGGCAGAGCTGGAAGTTCAGGCTGTCCCACAATCCAGATACAGGCCACAGGACTGTCAGTGGTGCCTGCCTATTAGTTTTGACCAGAAGGTCCATCCTAAATCTAAAAATAGTGTCCCGAGGAAATCTTTCAAGAGGTATAAAAGAATAACGAAGCTGTAAGTCTTCTGGTATCTGCTGTTGTAGTGTGGGGAGAACCCCACATCACCTCCCAGATCACTGCTCCCAGCACTCAGCAATACTGTGAAAATCAGACTTGGAGAACTTTTGCACTTTACCAAGTCACATTGCTCACATTTCATGCAAAGACAAAAAGCAACCAGCAGAAGTATGCTAATATTAATGAATGAAACCAGGCCATTGTGAGAGCCGAGCAACCAGGCCTGTGAAAAACTAAGACAAACAGCCTGGGAAAGCAAAAGTTGAGGCTGATTGAAGATTTGCCTTAAACACTCCCAAGACAAAACCATGAGTCCCAGGGTGCTTTCTGTGGAGGCCGAAGCTGATAAGGCTGCCCGATGTATCTGGGGAGAGAGCCCTGTGGAGACGGGACGGCTCTGCCCTGGGGCACCTGGGCACATTTCAAGGGCCATGTGTCCAGTGAATGAGCTTTGCTTCATTATCCACGAAATGCATATTAAAGTTGACACCCCTCAATATGCTAACGAGGGCTGTCGTGATCATGCTAGTGACATCATCCCATGAAACACCTTACCCCTCCCCGTACATGGGATACGTAGGTCTGTGGGTTGACCTAGGGGACGGACCCAAGGAAAGTGGGTAAAAATCAAAGGGGAGAAGAAAGGGCTCTCTCTCTCTCTGCCCCTCTTCCTGTCCGTGTCCGTCCCCCCCCCCCGGCCATCCGGAGAGAGCAGTGAAGCAAAGACGACGGATGCCAGCGAAGAAGATAGCTGCCTCCTGGAATCCTCGCCGGCAGGAGCAGCGCAGGAACTCAGACCGGTGATCTGTACTCCCCCATTCCCTCTATCTCCCTCTTTTCCTTTTTTCTGTTAAGAAATGTAAAGCATATTATATTGCTTGCCACAGCTTGCTCTGTACTTAGCCAATTATCATGTGTTCAATTAGTGCATTGTAGGTAGTT
This sequence comes from Athene cunicularia, assembly GCF_003259725.1. Taxonomy (NCBI): domain Eukaryota; kingdom Metazoa; phylum Chordata; class Aves; order Strigiformes; family Strigidae; genus Athene; species Athene cunicularia. The sequence goes on along the minus strand of NW_020799100.1, from coordinate 21,090,912 downwards.
AATAAATGCTTGAACTTGGAGACTTCTTGTCCGCTCCAATTGGGGATTTGCGAATCTGAGTCACTTGTCCCCCTCGCTGGAGCGGGACGTGACAGCCATTCAAACCTGATGTAGCTAGAATAGATCTCTATTAAATTTGAAGAGGGCCAGGGTTTTTTTCCTGGGAGCAACTCTACCACACTTCCTAATTTTGAAAGGGAGAACGGCATTTTAATGTACTGCAATAACAAAATCTGTAGAGGTTTACATCAAATCATAAATAGGACTTTTCTTTTTTCCAACCCAGCTCAAGAGTGGAAAGACTGGGTGTAGTTCTATGGTACAAGGCTATAGAAATTCTGATTTGGGTCAAGAATATATTCATAGTTATGATACTTGAATTATAACATTTAGGGAATTCATGTTCCTATTATAGTCATAGCTGTAAGTGCCAGCTGCAACCCAAGTATCATTTTGCTAGACATTGTGCAAAGAAGTACTAATCTCTGTCCATGAGTTTTAGAGGGGGGAAAAAAAGAAAAAAAATAAAAATAGGGGGATTAGAAGAGGCAGAAAGGAGGGGTGTAACGAAAAGAAAGGTAAGATCATGCAAAAATATGACAAATGGAGGACAAACGCTGGATCTGTTTCCATTGCACTTTACAAGTAGGGAGAAAGTTGAAGCTCAGCAAGGGAAGAAAACTGAAGGAAAAAGGCCATGATACGTTCTTGCAGTGAGGGAAACTGAGAGGGACGGGGAAATATGAAGATGGAGAGTGAATGAGGACTGCAAGTAGGGGAGAGACTGGCTGCCTCCTCTAGGTCCTTCAATCAGAATAAAAATAGATAAACAGGCCCTGACTGCCTCATCAGCACCCAGATTCCTGTTACAACTGTTTGTCTCTTTCAGGGAGTCTGAACTGCTGGCTGGCTATCAGAACTTCCCACCACCTAGAGCTGAGAAACTAAGTTTTACCATTTCCACAGTATTTTGAGGGAGGGGAATCCAGGTAAAATTAGGGAGCAGGAGGGCTTGCCCCTGGCAACAGACCACTGGTACACCACTTAAAAAAGCACTAGATTGGTCTTACTTCTTCCTTTTCAGTGTCCAGTGTGGCAGCAACTCCTGGTATCTCCACTACCATTGTTATTTTTTCAGTTAATGCTTCATGATTTCTATTTCTGCTCTGAGACAACAGCCATTTTGTTGTCTAGTGTTTCACAAAGGGATTATTATTTCCCTTCCCATGGAATTCACAGACTTTGGAAGAGCTCCTGTTAGCACTAGTGACGTTCTTCTTTTATAAGAAAAGAATGTACTCACTGTAAATAACCATGAGGGATCACAATATTTATGATTGTGACATGGCATACAAGTGTGAGAGTGTGTCAAAAGAAATACTTCCGCAATTATTCCCTCAAATACGTTAGGTTATAGAAATTTAACTGAAGAATAGTTTCCTAACAACGTGACCTTTCTTTGATATAATAAATTGCACAAGGTTTCTACAGGGCAAACTAAATTACAATCTACTAAACAAAAAACCCCCAAACCCAAACCAAAACACCATCAACAAAAGACAAATAGCAACCAAAAAAAAAACCCCAAACAAACAAACAAAAATCACTCCTTGTGCAATCCAGGCCCCTGCTAAATACAGCAATCATGTGAAGACATTTCAGCGAAAACAAGCTATAAACAGGCTCACTGGATAAAAATGAACATGTCACACACGCATACTGAAGTCTGATTTAAGACAAGTATGAAGTTAGAGACTCCAGTCCTCTACAGATACTTTATGTAAAGAAATGAATGTGTATAACTTTAACAGACAAATTTGGAAGGCCTCAGTACTTACCCTGACTACACTGAAGTCCAGTTTAGTTTCTTGTGCACACTGTAATATGAGCTGAAAGCAATTTTTACTTTGATTTGTCATTCCATTTTCATAATAACGCTGTAATATCCTTTGTTGTTCTACAGTAAATACAGAACGCAGATTCATCTAAAAATAAAAGAAGATACTCTGAAAGTTGGGAATAAAAACTGTAATACTTGCAGAATGCACAGGCTCTCATTAATGCTTGTGATAACGCTAAGTGTTGACATGTTTTTCTTTACAGAGTACTTTACCAACACTTTTACTTACTTTCAAGAAAAACCTGTTACAGTCAGCATTAGTGATTCCTCTGTGATAGACTCAAGTTGAACAGGTGAACTACATGTTTGGAACAACACTGACAGCCTTTCATAAATAAATAAATACTACATTGTGTTGCTAAGACCAAGAGACTCACTCTAGTTTCAAAGGAAAAGTGTCTTCAGACAAACAAACAAAAAAGGCATGAGGCAAAACAGAGTAACACCAGCAACTCCAACAATATCAGCAGGTCTATTCCTCTTCCCTGCCCTCCCCCCCCCAAAAAAACCCAACAACAACAAAAAAAAGACACGAAATCTGAGATCAAATAAAGGTGGTTGTTTGGCACAAGTAAAGTTTCCACTGTCTCGAACTTCAAAAATCCTCCACTCCTTTATGGCTGGTCATGCTACTCCTGCTGTGTCAGCACCGGCACTTCCCAGCTGCAAAGGCACGAAGATCAAGGACCAGAACTGAAGACCAACTCGGGGAGAAAAAAAACAAAGAGAAGGGCTTGAGGCACTTCTGGTCCAGCCCACCAGAATGCCAATGCTCTAATATTAACGGGAAGGAGGGACCACCCAAACCACTGCCTGCATTTAGAAAGGTTCAGACTCTGAAACTGTACCCTGAGGCTTTAAACCAGGCTTTTTAAGAACACTTGAGGATTGTTTTACAGGGGTATAAGCCGATGCTGGCTGCAGGACCTCGGGATGCCTTCCTGCCCCTTCGTTTTGTCCGAAGCAGTGCTGTGATCTTCAGCACGTTCAACCAGAAGGGAGAGACCCACGCTCCCACCAGGCTAACAGCAACCCTTCAGGGGGTGTTTCCAGCTCGCCCAGCCAGCTCAGCACTGGGTCCCCCCATGAGAGAGCTTTGCTGGGCGAGCAGACAGGGACTGAGTAGCCCCTCCACTTTGCTCCAGGGCACTGGGACCCTGCGAGCCTGCCCTCAGGCCCACACGCTCCCAACAGTGTGGCCTCCGTGGCGAGCAGCATCGCCCCATGGCAGGCCATCAGACAGACCCCTCACCGTCCCCACCTGGGCCATGCCCCAGCCAGACTCAGCCCAGGGCCATTCTGAGCCGTGGCAGAGGCAGAACATGGCCAGGGATGAGGCAGGAGGTGGCCAAGGAGGAGGCAGCCTCGTCTGCATGAGCACGTTAAACCACACAGCTTTGTGACGCATGAAAATTCATGCCCTAGCTTGGAAAAGGAAAAAAACAGACTCCCTAACAGCAAACTCAAGTTTTATACTCTTGTTATATGGTCAATACAGGCAAATAATATAATCCTCTGGTTACATGTAAGAAAAGAAGCACCTCATCATCCCAGAATTTCCAGAATGGGGCCTTTATTTGTGCCAAACAGGAGGCCGCCGGCTGAGACACCGCACCCGATTTCATGTCTTGGAAGGCAAAAAAGTCATCAGCCAAAAGTTATTTTTAACACTTTAGGTACATGTATCAAAATATCACAGAACAAACTAAAGAATAAGAACCACACCATCAGCTTGCAGGAAAATAAAGGGGATGAGGGAATCCTTTGTAGCTACCAAGTTTTTAGTTCCACCAGAGCTTTGACTCCAGAGTCTATCTTCCTCTATAAGTCAACAACAGACAAATCACTAACTACCAATTTGTAAAAAGTACTCATTTTTTTTCAATAATACTTAAAATAGAAGATGATTTTTCAATCTCATTTTAAACTCTGTTCCCAATTCTTACTTACGTTCTCAACCTAGAACATTATTAAATACAGCATTACAAGTCAGGCTTTGCCCGAGTTAAGTCTCCCCCAGAATGTGCATTCAATCACAGTCAGAGCTGGGCAAAAGAGACTCTTGCTCTGAATACTCTGCTGTTTAAAGAAATTTATAGCAAGCAACAGAGGAGACAATTATTAGCCCATTAACAAATCAATAAAGTTCGTAAAAATCTACTTTATAAAGTTAAGAACTGTCTTCAGACCTCCCATGTGGATATGCAGGATGATGCAGCCACCAATGGATTTATCTTACTTTTAAAGAATATTCAGGAGTTAATTTTGTGATTCTTCTTCCTCCAGCATGATTGGCAGGACCCAGCTAACACTTCTGTGTTTACTACTCTTTCAGCACCAGCGGTCCCTGTTTTATTTAGTTGAGATCAGTTCCCACAAATGATCTCATCAGAAATAGTTATGAACTTTCTATCTTTCCAGATCCAGATGAAGGCTGTCATCCAATAGCTCCAGCATTTCTATACAGAGGCTCACCAAAAAGAAGCACGGTCTCCAAATACTTCATCAACTGCAATGAAGACTCCTTCAACTGCAAGACAAAGTTTTAGAATCAGACCTGGCGACCTGCAGACAAAGACGTGTGTCAAGACCTTGACATATTTTTTTTAATCATGTAGATCCCGGTATCCAAAGTCACTTCTGTGTTAAAACTCTTCCATTGTTGGATCTGACATCTGTAGTTTAGATAAGGACAGGGTGGAGCACTTTGACGAAATCTCTTGATCTTCAGATAAAGCTATATGCATTCTTCATTCTTCAGCTAAACTGAAGAGAGGTCATGATGTGGTGTAATAAACTACTCATCTTTGCAGGTTATTTTAACCACTTGTAAACTACACCTGCCAACCAAAATACTGGTGAGATTCCTTAGTAACTTCTGCCTTGAATCCAATCAAGCACAGCTCAGAAGGATCTGTGCAGGGGCCATCAGAAACTGATTTAAAACAAACAGATTGCAGGACCCTACAAACATAGATTTATGGAAGCTGAGGCATAACTTAAGTTTACATTCCAACATCTAAACTTTCAAACAAGCAGGTGAGAATTCATTAATGCTTTTTGTGTTTTAAATATACTGAATCCTAAGTCAATAGACAGTTCTGTATAATTTCCTACTACCCCGCCTATTCACACACGTATTTACCAAAACTACAGAAGGGATATTAAAATAGTCTTAAATTATCATTAGCTATCCTGATAGATAAATCAATCTTATTCATTCTGCTCTGCCAATTAATTCATCCTTAAAAAAAAAAATCAATCTGCCTTTTATTAGAGACAAAAGAAATTTAGGGTTAAATTGCAGAATAATCCAGAGCACACACAAGCTACGCAGTGAGCTACATCTGCCCAACAGAAAACTTGGTTCAAATTCTACTCAAAATATTGAACTCAAAGCAAACTAACCAAACCACCGGGTCCACAGTTCCACTACAACAAGCCATTCTGTTATATCCCATAATACTTTGAACTACCAAGCTACAGGTGCTGGGTATAATGTGGATATTTGCAAGCAGACAATAAGCTCCAGACAGCACAGAAGTGATAGATAACCCCAACACAGAGCACTAATGCCAAAAATAAAGCCCCAATAAACCCATCCCGCCCCCAGGAGGCTGCAGGATGGTTTTTGCTGTTTGGGTCGCAGACAAAGCACAACCTGCTCTGGTCAGAGCTGGGCAGGACACACGACTTAGCGTGAAGATCTTGGATTACACAGAACAAGAGAAAAGAAATTAAGACTCATAGTTTCTTTGCTTTTAAACTGCCTACATAATAATTTCTAACTAGGTATAAAAGATCACAAGATTACTATTAGTAGTAGAAACAGCAGTAATATTCTCCAAGCATTCAATCTCAATATTGTAGGACACAACAATATACTGATTTCACACGTGTAGCACATTTGGCAATATTCCTTCTCTTGCAGGTTAAAAGCTCACTGATAGTATGTCGTTTGTAAAGTCCAGGTGGAAATCAGTTTGCCATCAGCAGTTCTTAAGCGCTTATTTAGAGTATCTAAACCAGTACCCTGTGTTGAATAAACCAGTTACAATGGAAGCTCCATTACAAAGCCACAAAGTCCAAAGCCATCACGTTAATCCATGAAGTGCTGCCCCTGCATATCCCATCTTCACAGGCAACAAGTTTTGTTCACTTTCCATACCTGTCAGACCTAGCAATTTATCTACATTGAGTACACTGAGCAGTCAAACACGTAGAAGAATATAAAGATACTGTCTCTGACACAGGGTACGTTTGTCAAAGGATTACATCGATTTTTTTTTTTTTTTGGAGAAGTGTTACCTGTTCAGCACCACTTTTCATAGTTATACAGAACAAGATGTTAATTCTTACGTTTTCTTTAATATGAGAAATAACTTACAAAGTGCTGACATTACTAAACATTAAGGTAGCCACATTAGCATCAAGGGAATCAGCAGGTCATGTGCCTTTATAATGGACTCAGTATTATTCAAAAAAATCCCATCAAATTCAAAGGAAATAAACTCCTTTTCCCACTTCATGTACCTACGGAGCACTCCAGTTTCTTCACAGTTTATCACCTCTGTCTTAAACCTCAGACTTCAAGTTAGAAATCAACATGGATTTTTATCACAATTTCACTTTGATCTTGACTTGCCAAGCTTAGAAAACAAGCATCTGAGCTTTTGGGAAGCCCAGTGTCCAGTTGGTTGGCAACACATTGGCACCGAGAAGAGTTTTTGTTACAGAAAAGAACTCTGTGATATTTAACAAAACTCAGGCACAGCATTATGCAAACTGAAATTCCATTAACCTAAGTTATATTTTTCAATTCAGTAAAAGACAGAGGTGGCAAAGCACTATCTGTAAGGATTCAACATTTGCCTGCTCTACTAATAAGTTAGCCTTGGCCGAGTATGGTGCTGTCTGTGTGACAGTGCAGAGAATAATCTATGACAAATGTAAAAGTAGGTTTCCTGTAAGTACTTCCTTCACCCCAGCCGTGTCCTAGGCCATCTAACCATTCAACTTTCCACTTTGGAGGTCTACCACTCCTCAACTTTCTGTAAATCCACCAATATAAAGATGTCGTTCTTCATTCCCTTTCTAAACTGAATACTATTTTTAAAAAATTTATCACAGTAGCAAAAGAATCTCTTTGCTATATGCTGCGGTTTGAGAACTGTAAATGCAGTCCAAGTGCTAAGTCAGGCACTGGGGACAGGCAAAAGATCCGAGGCTGGTAAGTGAGAACGACAACGGGAACTCCACGCCCTTCAGCTTTCCCGAGACTGCTGAGCACGAGCCTCCCGAAGGACAATCCTACTAACACACTGTGACCTGCCACGCTGGCTCCTCGTCAGGTGAGATTAAGGTTATTCTTACCGCTGAACTTCTTTAGACTTCTTTAGCTGCTTGAGCAACTTTTTCCACCTTCCTTTGCCTTCTGTGGCAAGAGCGAGCACAAGTGGAGAGGGGAGAACACATTAAAACCGAAGCCGAGTTTGCTTCTGAAGCAGTAGCTCATTTGCTTCCTGAAACAGGTACTTAATGTAACAATTATCCCACACTGTTTGCTGGAAATGCCTAGTCCTTCCACTCTAGTTACTTTATTCAACATCCAAAATGAAGAATCTCTCCAGGGAGACCTGGTGAAACCCACAGATGCATTTCTTAGAAACTAATGAAAACAACTTGGTGTCAGGGAGTACCACAAAAGAAAGAACAACAATAAGAAAATGGGTATTAATGATCCCCTGGTTAGGAGAAAAAAAAAATTAAAAAAATCAAGAGTTACTTAGCTGTTCTGCAATGACTACTTGAAAGATCTGGAGAAGGAAAAAAAAATTTCTGTGGTCTAAAGTCTGCCTACAGTGTACAGCATTATAGTCTCACTCTCAAAAAGTCTCTAAATAATTAATATTGCTCAACCAAGTAAACTTACTTTCAAGGCAAATCTTTATAGAATATGGCACTAACTGCATTGATTTGAAAAACAAGAAATAAAACCAATACTCCTCTCATTTCAAGTAGTAACAGAAACTAGTCTTGGATGTAAAATTAATTAAAAAAATGAATTCACTCTGAGTACAAGCCACCACAAAGTAACTAAGTGTACAAATCTATATGGTATAAACCACTATAAAACTGTCAGGGATTAACACATAATAATAAAAGGGAAATTTTTTCTTTTCCTCCACAGATCTCCAGTGGTACAAAATAACAAGACTCTGCGCCAGTATAAATCGGAGACAAAAATGCAACTATAATAAGCAAGCTACTATATACATAAATAAAACAAGTCTGCAGTAGGGACACTATTACTACAGTTTTAGAAACTGTACCAGCAATCACCTCATTCACTTTCTATGTCTGCCAAAAGTTCACAATTTTTTGCACACTCCAAATGGAAGGAAAAAAAAAAACAAACAACCCTCCAACTTACACACCATGTGTGGAGATACTGGACGTACACCAAGCAATGATGTTTAATAACCTGGATTTGTAGGTTACTGCCTCTTTCCTCCACAGGCCAAACTAGTTACTACTGCACAACTGGAAGGGCAGTAGATTATGCTTATGGTTGGTAAGTGTAATATACAGATCAGCTCGTAAAACTACTTTTAAATATCTGTGACTCACAGCACAAGTGCTTCCCTCTCCACTAAGTACTGTATTAGAGTTCCACCTATACAATTCAGCCCTTTATTAGGGACAAATTAGACAGCCCTCTGTAAGTGAGTAACATAATCACCTATGACCGCAACTCTGCAGGTTTGTGCATCCCAACCCACTTTATTCATGCAAACGAGACTTCTAACAGGATGAGCCACGGTTTAAATTAAGCATGTATGCAAGCATTTCTAAGACCTATGTCAGGAAAAAAGGAAAGGAATACTAAAATGCAGTTTTGCTCTGAAGGTGTAAGCTGCTTCAAGACTCTGGATTGGAGGAGATAGAACTACTTTTGATCTTACCTACAACATCAGGAGCCCTAAGCTAACTGAACGCAGGGAGATGGGTTGGGGATTGCCTGTTATCCCCCCGAGAGGGGGAAGCCTACACGCAACACAAGCACTTCCAGAGGGGAGACCTCACCTGGCACTGTCATCCCCCCCAAACGCCACAGAATGCACAACCACCACACTTCTTCCTCCTCCTTCCCTTCTGAGAAGTCAAGGGCTAAAATTTGACAGCCCTGTTCAACCGCCACCACGACTGGTTTAGCGTTTAGCACCAAAACTGGGCTGGTATGGCCATTGAGAGGCGTTAAGTCCTTAGGGAACACAAGGTTTGAGGTGTTCTGTGCCAATCCCCTGCTGCTGGCCACCTCCAGCCCCGCTCCCACAGGGATGTCCGTGTGCCCCTGACCCCAAAGGGCTCACACCATGAGGCAGTTTTCTTCTTACAGAATCACAGAATCGACTAGGTTGGAAAGGACCTTGTAGATCATCTAGTCCCACCGTTAACTTAGCACTGACAGTTCCCAACTACACCAGATCCCTCAGCACTATGTCAACCCGACTCTTAAACCCCTCCAGGGATGGGGACACCACCACCTCCCTGGGCAGCCCATTCCAACGCCCAACAGCCTATTCTTAAAGAAATGCTTCCTAATATCTAGTCTAAACCTTCCCTGGCACAACTTGAGGCCATTACTTCTGGTTCCATCGCTTATTACTTGGTTAAAGAGACTCATCCCCCCTCTCTGCCCCCTCCTGGCAGGGAGTTGC
>NW_020799100.1:21062838-21081241 GCF_003259725.1 Athene cunicularia | reverse complement strand
CGCAGCCCCTCAGGGCGGGGGACGCCTCCCCGCGCCCGCTGCTCCCTCAGCTCCCTCATCGCGCTCAGCACCCTCATCGCCTTCAGCACCCTCAGCTCCCGCAGCACCCTCATTGTCTTCAGCACCCACAGCTCCTTCGGTGCCCTCATCCTCCTCTGCTCCCTCCCTCTCAGCACCTTCAGCTCCCTCTGCTCCCTCAGCTGGGGGCCCTGGGGCACCCCCAGTTTGTCGGCCCGTGACAGTGGGCACCATAGCGGTGTCTACAGTGTCTGTGTAAAGCCATGCCAGTGATTTCAGAGAGAAGTAAGAGTGAATAACCAGTGAAATAAAATTTACCCCGGTTTACAACCCTTTTATTGCGCTGCTCCGAGCAGAGGAGTAGGTGTGTCTGGCAAAATCTGAAAAGCTCTGTGAAGGATCAGGATGTCAATTACATGAACGTTATGGCTGTCAAGAAATAAACTTTTTTATGGCTTGGGGTGAATGACATTTGGTCTGGGAAGAAAGGAAATGCCAGTCTCTCAGGTGAGCAGCACAGGGCCTCATGGAGGCCGGACACCTCGCCATTGTAGGAGCACCACAGCACCACAGACATGTGCTCCGAACGCTGGGTTATCACAGCAGCCAGTGGTACAACCACGTGCATCAGCACCAGCCCTCCTTCAGGCTCTGTTTCCCATCCGAACGGAAATCTAGTCAACAAACAAGTGGGAAGTCTGATACCGCTCATCCGTACTGACAGATTATGCGATAGAAATCATGTAAAGTCATTTATTGGCTCGGCTGTAGAAGCACTAAGAAGCCTGAATCAGCTCTGAGACCTTGTGTTAATCACAAAGCCTCTGGATATGCCGTGTCCCTATCCTGAATAGTTTACACTGTCAGTCACAATGTTAAAATATTAAAAGAGGCGGTTAATTTCGTGCAATGACTTTAAACAGAACTATTGGTAAACACTTCTGCAGGTCCAAAATAAAAGAATTGTTACTGGTTATTTGTAGGAAGGGAGGAGAAAAGCCGTGTATGTTTATTTTAAAATTGCGCTAAGATATTGTTTAAAAATTTTAACACTGACTTCTGATTTATTTAACTCTGTTTCCAACCACCTAAAGTTTTGTCCATGCTTTTCCACGTAGCAGCAAGATGTGCTCAATGTTTGATCATCCACAAATAGAATACATCCTGCTAGAGCATCCTTTAATAGCTGCATAGTAGTTTGTAGTCTGTCCACATTTTAATTACATATGCTTCACTGCTCTGGAAAATCGTTCAATCAATTAATAAAGCTTAATCTGAGCTAAAGAACTCAGATTACTTAAATTGTTTCAGTAAAGTCTTCACTTGAGCTTTCCTGCCTTAATAAAGCAGAGGGCAGACCAAGGCAGCTTTCCTCTGGTCATGTACATCTTGCTGTGGCTGATTTTGAGTTCTGCACACTTCCACAAAGTAGGATAATACACCAGACATACTGATACGATATTTCCTTTGTATCACCCCCAGTAACTGTGTGGTGCAGAGGGAACAGGATGAAGGAGGTGGGCCAGCTGTTTCTCTGTTTCTCTGGGTGGGATTGGTTACCCACTGGCTCAGCTCACAGTTACAACTCTCCTGCTGCTACACAGTTCCTTGATCGACCGCAGAAAACCAGCGTGAGGAAGGAGCTGAGGACGGTGGGGGGGATCCCTTTGGGTAGCAGCTCCCAGTTGTATTGGATTAGATGCAGTAGTAAACACCCTGAATTTAATAACAGGATCTTACGGATAGTCCGTGTATTTTAAACCATAAATCATGTATTACGCTGCTTCTTCCCCTAGACATATTCCCTTCCTCTGTGTGCCATCAACATTCACCTTGTAAAAATTAAATAGAGCAACCATAAAAACCCTACACCGCTTTTATAGAAAATATTGGTTTGGAATTCGCTATGGAATGAATCCAAAGAAATTTGGTATGTTTTCTTCTCACGTTGAAAAAAAAAAAAAAAAAAAAAAAAAAAAAAAAAAAAAAAGTGGTGAAACAGTCTCTCTAAAATCCTTTGGAAAAGATACAGTGGTGTTCCATAAAACACAGTTTATTAAACTCTTTTAAAATGTTGAATAATAGAAGGTAATATTTCAATGGCTCTTATCTGACTGACAATGGGCTCACAGGTGCTTTTTCTATAGTTTATATCAAAAAACCATAGAATTGTTCTTAAAGGAGACATCAGCTGCATATTGAAGTTATCAGAGAAACTAATATGCAGACTCGTGACCACATAAAAGATTTCTAGATCACAGTAACAGAAACTTGTTTCAGTATAAAAGGTAAGACTAAGAGCTTAAGCAGAAAAGTCTATATCCAGCAAGCAGAATATGAAAAGAAAAAAAAAGGTGAAGGAAATGTGAAAAAAATACATTCATGCTTGTGTACTCCACAATACATACTTTACAATATAGAAGAGCAAACTGAATGTATAGGTTTAAAAAGCTGCTGCTGTTTGCAGCAGCAGAGTGACAAGCTCCAGAAAGAACCTCATACTATTTACTTCCTTCCATGGTATTGCCTCTCAATAAGACAAACCTTGAGAGAAGAACTATGGCAGGATGAAATAAAACAAATATTCTTCTACTGCAACCAGATCCACATGCTTTCTCATTCATTAATAACAGATTTAAATTAACAGGGGCTGGCAAATTGGTCCAGTGGTTTAAACAGTAGCCCGGGACATAAAAGGACTCCTTACATGAGGGAATTAGCATCAAAGTGAGACTCTCTGATGTAGCTACTTTATATTAGCTCATTAAACTAATTAGCTGAGCTTACTATTAGTTACTTAGCTCAGTATGGGTTACAGCTTCTATGTGGCAGAGAAGGCATTTCTTAGGAATACGTGTGCTGGTTTCTAAGCGCTGTGCGTAGGTATTCCCTGCTTCCCACATGGGATAGGGAAGAGGTCAAAAGCCCAATTTCATATTCCACAGACAGAAACACACTCTAAAAATCACACAGTTCTTCTCCTCCACCACCCCCAGACCCTCTCTCTTTTCCAGCAGTTCATACCATTTTCAGATTTTTAGCAGCTCATGCAGGTAAGAGAAGCCTCTGTAAGGATGCCCCAGAAGCCTCCCAGAGAGAGGAGCTGGTGTGTGACCCCCGGGCGATGAACCTGAGAGGTTTTGGCCATACAGTTTAGAGCAACAGCTGCTATTTCCATTTCTTGGTTTTCTGTTGAATCTAGAAAGCACTAAGAAAGCCAATGAGGCAAAACCAGCACACTCAACAGAAACTTTTCTTAGGACAGCTTCACTGGATTCATCGTGCTGCTTTCTGGTGATGCCTTAAAGGACACAGTCTCTAAGCCAGACCTGAGGGTGACCTGACAGAGTCAGCAGCCTCAGGGGGGGGGTTAAAGTAGGGTGGAGAACAACAGTGTTTCACCAGCAATTTGTGTTGCAATTTGGTGTGATGCTTGCGATCTCAAATGGGTAATTTGCCTGTTACATTGCTGTAAGGCAGTAAATCTTCTAGTTATGTATCATCAGCCAAAACAGGACTTCATCTTGTCATTGAACCTGTCCCCTTGGCCCCAAAAAGTACAGTGTTGAACTTCTGCTTAGGAAAACGGATGGGAGAATCCAATATTGAAAAGCCTGCAGTTAATCTAGTGCTTGACCTTCCTCCCATTAAGAAATTTTTGCTAACATTCATCCTGAATCTTCGATAAGTTAAACCCTCAGAAGAGATTTATTAAACTTTGGGTTCAAGACTGACCGCAGCAAAACCCCACTTCCTCCTTTCATTTTGTTGGGAAACTATAATAACAGTTTTCTGAGCAGTTTCTCAGCCAGTTCTGTGGCTTTGTTTCCTCAGCTTCACTACAAGAACGCTGCGTCTGACCATGCCAAAAGCCTTGCTACAGTCAAGATATATCACATTTACTGCTTCATGTCTCCACAAGGCTCATTATTCTGTCATGAAGGAAAGTTAGATCGGTTTAACGTGATTTATTCTTGCAAAATCCAAGTCACCTGTTATTCATCTGCGTGTTTCCATCAACATGCATGTGCCGTGCTTTTCGTATCGATGCCAACATAAGTTGCTCTGAGAAGCAAGCCCTTTGGTTTCGTTGCCTGCTCTTTCACAGCTTTCCTGCTTGACAAACACTCGAAATGGCACCAGTGATATTTGTCTGGTTTACAGAAAGATTGTAAAGACACACTAAAGACTGGGAGGCACAAGGGTGTAAGTAAAGATCTGCTAAATCAGGAGGTTCCTTATGAAATAGTGATGGAGAAAGAATTACAGTGTGTAAACCTTAGTAAAACTGTTAATACGGAAAATTCCATGCAGCATCTTTTTTTTTTTTTTTTTCACGGCCAGAATTAGTGGTCTTGCAAGATTTACAAATTTTCCTTCTTCTTTGAACTTGTTTTTGCCACATTAATTAAAATTAGTTGTTAATCCTCATCCAGCGCATAAACAAAGCTCCCATAAACTGAATCTGCAAATATGTTCCTTATGCTAGTATGCAAAAAGCAGCTGGTGCTTGTGGAAAAAAAAATGGGAAAGAGCCTGGCTGGGTATATATTTTAGGGATTTGTTCCACTTTTTTATTGCTTGGGATATTTTTATGAAAATCAGGAAGGCTGTTTCCTTTTATTTTTATTACCTTTGATAATTTTTCATATAGCAAGCCGTGAAAATTATGAACTTGAGGAACATATAAAAATGCTCTACACAAAAATGAAAAAAAATCGGACTATAATTATTGAAAATTTATCTGCCACACATTAATATTCCTAGTATAGAGAAAAACTTAAAATATTTTAAAAATAAAAACCAGAACCAGTAAAGACAGGAGGAAGCAAAGAAACGGGGAGCGAATCCATCATTTTTTTCCCTGCCTATGCAGTTGACCTGTTCTTCGAAGCCTTTACAAATTAATCCCATATTCTTCTGGATTGTGATGCTGTTGTACAGAACCCACCAGTGTACTGTTTCAGACTTCAGTATTACAGACTTCCTGAAAGGAGGGGTATTTATTTTTTGAAGTAATAAAAACTTATACCCTGCAACCAGTAAATCTTTTTGAAGCTATTTGGTTTCCTTTGGATGCCTTAATTTCTTGGCCAAGATGCAACCGTATGTTTTCAGTTTGAGTGAACTCTTCAGAGTTTTGTTGCTTTTCAGAACGTTATAGAAACTTGCTCCACTTCAGTTTTCCTACATTGTCATTCTCACAATTTTCTTTCTACTACCTGAAGTATCACAGATCCAATCTAGAGATGCATAGAACAAAATGAGATGGGTGCATCTCTCATTCCCTTCATACAGACGTTCATTTGTGATAGCAAGTACCAGGACAAATGGTCTGGCAAACCCCAGAAATGGTCAGCTAAAAATGCCAGTTCTGGCACTACCAAATCTAAGGAGCTAAGGAAATCCATGAGACAGTTTCCATCCCTGCTCGATTGATCCATGTCGTGGTTGAAACCCGGCTGGCAACCAAACACCACACAGCTGCTTGCTCGCCCTCCCCAGCCTGGGGCATGGGGGAGGAAATTGGAGGGGTGAGGGTAAGGAGACTTATAGGTTGAAATAAAAACAACCGAATAATTAAAATAAAATAATAGTAATAATAACAATGGTAATAATAATAATAATAGAAAATGCAAACGGGCAATGCACAATGCAATTCCTCAACACCTGCTGACCAAAGTCCTGCCCGTTCCTGGCTAGTGATCCCAGAGAAGAGAGGATCCCCAAACCGCAAGTTCAGAAGTGAGAGCCAGTTTCCCAGGCAACTCTTATCTATATACTGAACATGATGTTACATGATATGAAATATTTCACTGGACAATTTGGGTCTGTTGCTCTGGGCATGCTCCCTCACAGCTTCTTGTAAACCTGCATATGGGCAGGACATGAGGAGTTTCAAAGTCTTTGATTTCTCAACAACAACTAAAATCATCAGTGTATTATCAACATTATTCTCATATCAAATCCCAGAGTGAATCCAAACCACAGCATTATTCTAGCTACTAAGAAGTAAAATTAGCTTGATCCCAATCAATCCCAGGACAATCCATCTATCTGTTCACAGAATCCCAGAATCATCTTGTTTGGAAAAGCCCCTGAAGCTCCTCCAGCCCCACCATGACCCTCCCCCTGACCGTTCCCAACTCCCCCAGATCCCTCAGCGCTGGCTCAGCCCGACTCTTCAACCCCTCCAGGGATCCCGGGGACTCCCCCCTGCCCTGGGCAGCCCATTCCAATGCCCAACAGCCCATTCTGTAAAGAAATGCTTCCTAATATCTAGTCTAAACCTTCCCTGACACAACTTGAGGCCATTACTTCTGGTTCCATCGCTTATTACTTGGTTAAAGAGACTCATCCCCCCTCTCTGCCCCCTCCTGGCAGGGAGTTGCCGAGGGCCAGGAGGTCTCCCCTCAGCCTCCTCTTCTCCAGACTGAACCCCCCAGTTCCCCCAGCCGCTCCCCAGCAGACCTGTGCTCCAGACCCTGCCCCAGCTCCGTTGCCCTTCTCTGGCCACGCTCGAGTCATTCAATGGCCTTTTTGGGGTGAGGGGACCAACACTGAACCCACTCACCGAGGGGCGGCCTCCCCAGTGCCGAGCCCAGGGCTCAGATCCCTTCCTTGTTTGCAAGTGAGAGTTCAAGCCAAGGCAAAGGGTTGCAGCCTCTAGTGCATAATCCTGTAATTCAGAATGCAGTTGCACCACAATGTCCTACAAAGCGTGTGTTCCACACTATGAAAGAGCGCTACTGTCTGAAAATTTTTAGGCTGTAAAATCAAAGCGTTTAAATTCTTCCTCACCTTTCATTCCGTATCACAATTAACTCCACCATCTGCCATCTTCAAAAGGCTGGCTGTAGGTCACACTGATATGCCTCTTGACATTTTTGGCAGTGGAAAATCAGCTGCATTCCTAAACTGTCAGTTCCTCAGCGTACTTTTTTTTTTTTTTTTTAATGTGAGAGTAGCAAAGCTTTGGTGTTTAGTTTTGTGGTTTTTTGGTTTTTTTCCTGGTCTACAGTAAAACACATTTTCATCCTTAACTATTTCACAAAAATAATTTTCCCGTGAATATTTCTAAAAGAATAGCATGACTCCTGAGGTTTGGTGAGACCAAGTATGTGAGGCGAAGTGTCCTCCTTGGGAGAGAGCCATTGTCTTTTGTAGCTAAAATATCCTACGTTGTCTGATCCCAGAGCATCACATATATTTTGCAAAAGGGCTGTGTAAGATTAAATCTTATCACAAACTGCTATCACTCATTAGAAAATTATCCTATTAAGAAATATGTTTACAAAGCAATCTTCCATCTCTGTCTTTGAGATAACAATAAAACTGAAGTATTGATGGTTTGATGCCAAATAATTTTCCCTCTATACTAACCCTGTCATTTTATTTTATCTACATACAGAGGAATTTGTTTAAATGCAAAGTACTTGTTTCATGAAAGAAGATAGTAATCTCAAAGCTTTGCAGGAGCTTTTGTGTTAATCACTATTTGTTTAAATAATTTCTTTAAATGAAGTTCTACTTGGAGTAGGACTACATTATTGTTTCCAACTTGTTTTACTTCCTCCATACATACTCTTGTTAAATCTCAGTCCAGATACAATGGAATGATGTCACATTAAAGGGAAGTTTAAGAGGAGAGGAAGGTTACATACTTTTCCCAATCGCTGCAACTATCTACTGGCAATATAGTTTGTACTCTTGGGTTCCTAATAGATGCTTCTTCTTGAACAACCATATCTAGAAAACTCCCTTTTATCTCCTTTGAGTTAAGACAGGATGCCAAATCTTTTTTAGATACAGGCCTAGCCGCTGTCACCCATGCTTGTTATCGTGCTGTGGTGATGCACTTGAAAGCAGCATTTGGCGCAGAAATAGAGTTGTGTCCTTTTTAAAGCAAGATAAGAATACAGGAATAGAGGAAAAATCTGCTGGATCATATCAAAAGCCTTTTTAGCCTAATATCCTGTCTCTGACAATGGCTGACAATAGATGTTCTGCGTTACAGAACAGGAGTAACACATACAGGGTGATCCGCTCATTTGTAATTCAAGCAATCAGTATTTTAGATGATAGAAATACTGTGTTTATCATGTTTTAATGCACCAAAGATGACCTGTGGGAATATGAGTTTCCTGACAGTATCAATGTATTGCTGACCAGGGAATTTCCATCTATGAGACCTTAATTACCGTTAATCATCAGTGTTCATCAGTATCAATAACTGATTTTGATCTCTGTATTTTCCAGTGAAAAATCTGTATTTCATTATTTGTTTCATACATTTCATTATAAAATCGGAATATATTTTACACTCACACGGACATTTTGATTCTTTTTGTCCCCAAAGTCTTCTGTCTTAGAATCCTGTTGCTTCATCCAATACAATTCTTCATCACTCATTCTCATTCCAACTTTTTTTTTTTTTTTTCTGTATATAAATAGAATTAAAGATCAGAAAAGCACTGGTAAACTTTAAAACAAGGCCCTATTTAAGGCTTCCTGTTTCAATAACCTCATTAATATTTTCTTTTTATTCTCAGATCTATTTTAAGGAGAATATTTTATATTATTTGAAATGACTATGAGTAGAAGCAAGCAGCATTATATTAGTGGATATGTCAGTGTCAGCAAAGGTGGGAGTTGTGCTCTTTTATTCTGCGGTGAATAAAACCAGGGCAACTCTGCATTTCATTAAAGGGAGTCTTATTTACCATGTAATTTGTTCTGAAAATGGACTTTTCCTAAATAAATGCAAAACTGCAAAACCACACGAGCACATACTGATGGTATTATGTGGAGAACAGGTTGTAAACTGCCTCCTCGCTGGTGGCACAGCCAGTGACGCGCGTGCTCAGGCCACTCCTTGAGATTCAACCGAGACCCGTCGTTAGGAGCGTGCTGCCCTTCCAGCATATGTTCAAACGCAACAGTCTTGCGTCAGAGTAAGGTCTGCACCACCAACACTTAGGATCTGCTGCTGCTTAATCAGCTTGTCTCTTGGTTTCCTCTAAAAATACCAATCGCAAAGGTGTGACCCAACAACTTGGGTTATTTGAGCACATATATGGATAGAGTTGATTTATGAGGGAGGCTGGAATTACTCTGTTGTCCTTTAAATTAACAGTTTGAACCAGAAAAGGTGCGGTGACACCTGGAAAGAGCAGACGGACTTACATACTGTCATTTTGTTCTCTCTGATGTCTTTCTTCTTCCAACCCCATAGCCCAGGACACCTCAGTCCTGGCTGGGAGACCCTGCCCCGTGGGGAGCACCCATTACTCCTGGCCCCTGGGAGCTGCTGCCTCCGTTGTGCCCTAACACATCATATTAAAACAAGCTTTTTGACATAATATGGGAAAAAAAAATAGTATCTGTTAGCAGTCTATTTCAATAAAGATCCAAAAGCAAAAGCAGCAGCAGCCTGTCATGCGATGCAGCTGATGGATTTGCTCTGTGGACCTAAATCACCGTGTTTATCTTGGATTCACAGCTAATGAAAGGGTGCACCGTGCTGCAAGCCCTGGAGCTTAAGCTCCATTAACTAATCCATTCCTAACTCTGGGAATTGAAAAAATGGCGAGTGAAGCAGTGGTCAACACCTTATCATACTTGTACAATTTCAGAGGAAGCAGTACTTCAAAGCACAGTTTTTTAACAGCAACATGAAACCCGGACTACAAAGGAGATGCCAAGTATCACTTTGTTTGCTAAGGGAAAACAGGGCAATGGAACAGGGCGATGAATGTCTTGAAGAACTAACGTGCTGTGGAGCTATAAAGCAGGGCAAATAAATAAATTAATAGTTGTCATCAATCAGATGTCGTAGGTGCGGCCCAGCAAACGGCACGTCTCTGATGCTTTGCAGTAGGATAGCCTTTGTATGTCTTAAAAAAAGGGGGAGAAAGGTGGCTTTGTGCCATACCACAAACATATTTTTCCCTGAGCTACTTGATATATCTACAGACACGGTTCGATACTGTGCAGGTATGTCACTGTAGTTTGCAAAAGCAGTAGCACAGCACCGTTCCCAGGTTAATTAGCGATGCCCTTCAGCAAGGATTAGAAAAGATTTGAAAGCATCTAAAGCCAGGGATGATTCCAAAAAAGCAAACAGCCCAACTTCTGTGGCAGACTCTATTGCCAGGGATTCGACTTAATCAGGATCTGTGTCAGCTGCACTGATAGGCCTTCATGTAAGTCATTTTATTTCAGGTAAACAGTTGCAAATGAACTTTTTGTATTTGTAGCGTCATTTGGGAAAGGCAAAAAAAGGAATGTCTTACCAGCAATATTGTTATCTAAACTCCACAGAAACATTTAGACCTTTCAAACTAAATGTCAAGTTGTTGCTTTTGAGTCAAATTCTTGCAAATTTAAGCTAATTAGCATAACCACTTTCCAAGTCAAACCAGGCCCTTATGCTTTGCTTAAGTGGTATTAATATGTGAATACATTCTGATTGATAGAGCCCATCTTTTTTACATCTGTAGGAAGAAAGGGGGAAGTTATGAGCCCAAAGGATTTTTCATACCAAGCAGCAAAATTCTTCACGGACAGAAATGTAGCTTTAATATGATAATTTTTAATACAGAATTGTGTTATTTTCGTAAGCCAACTAGGAAACACGTTCCAGCTGAAATGATGGTTAGAGAAGGAATGCAACTGAGTAGGAAGGAATACTCAAATAGTAGTTACTGGTTTGTAACCACAAGACTGGCACAACAGGCCCATAAAAGTGAGGACCTGAGTTCCAGAAAATGGAAATTTAATTCTATATTGTTTTCTGTCAGCCCTCTCCCTGCCACATCTGTATCCTGCAGGTATGGTCCTCTTAAATGTTGAGCCTTGTGCTCTTGTTAAAACACTTTTCTCTCAGTTACTGAAGTGGCAGACTCTCAGACTTAGTAAACTCAGGCACTAAGTAAGCTGATGTGGGGCCATGAAAGCTTGCCCTGGTTTTGAATCACTTTCTAGGTGCTACACCAGCCAAGCAGTGCATGGAAATTGGGATTAAAATCAAGTTATATTTTAAGCTATTAACTTGATACTGCTAAAATTGTAGAAAGAGGAATGCTTATTTTCCGCATAAAAAAATTATTTGCCTGGGGAACATTTTACTGTCAAATTCATACGTTTGTGATAAATGTAGGAATTTGAGAATGGTATCTCAACAAACAGGGTCACAGCCTACGCAAGCAGTGAGCCATCCAAATCTAATCAACAATACAAGTTCTGATTTCGTATAAAAAGGCAAAATTCTTCTTTCAGTTAACAGTATGATGGGATCATTGCTGGTTGCCAAAAGACCCCTTCAGTTTAGGGAAGATATCACAAGACTGTTCTTATAAACCAGACTACTTGGGCATACAAGTACTTACAATCTCATTTTGTACTTACAAAATGTATTTATGTTCAAATATATGTGTTGAAAAGTTTCAGATTAGTCTTAAATGAAGGAGCAGAACCAAATGGCTTATTCATTTAAATAACAGGAGAATGTAGCTTCCTTGTGCTGGCATAGTAAGATTGGAGATCAGAAAGTCTTTGGAAAATAAGTTTGGTTTGATATTTTTAGAAAATGTCATTTAACCAGGATACAGTACTCTATTTTTGAAATCTTTTCTATGACAAATCCTGGCAAAACACTAGATTAAAGTCAGATCGTGTGCCTGGAAAACCAGGCACCAGCTGGGTGGCCAGCCAGTGGCCCTTTCAGATCCTTCAAGGCAGACACTGCATCCTTCAGCACCGCGCCAGCTGGGTAAATGTCCAAAGCCAGAATATTCAAATATCTTTGCCTCTCTGTCCTTGTTGAAAATGTCCTCATTAGCCACTCACACTTGTATCCCCGGCTTACAACAAAGGTTTAAAAAATTTAGATAGAAAACCATGCTTCCAGCTCCCAAATTATCTATTTAAAATACTTGGACAGCATTTAGATAAAATACATAGATAATATACAGTGCAATTACAAAAATAATTGCACAGACAAAATTAATTGCCATATAAAGTTTTCCTTTTCATTAGGCAACTCCAACTACTAGCTCTCAAATACATTTTTTTTTCTTTTTCTTTTTGTGACAGGGTGACTTCAGCTATTGAGACCATGGACTGAAGTATTTGCCAAGGAGCCTGTCCAGAAAAACACCTCGATTTTGCATGTATACTGCTTTGAAATGAAATTTTTAATCTGAAGAGTTCTTTTTGGATATTTTAACTGTGTTTTATTTGGAGATTTGGAGTTAAGACAGAGGATTCATATTATATTTCTAAAAAATGTCCTTGATAACTTTTTCCCGAAAATTTATTTAAGCATTTGAATGAATGTGGAAGAAGCCCAGGATGAATATCCTCCAGTTATCTTAAATAAAGCACTTGAATAAAGCAAGATTTGCAAAGAAACTCTGTGCCTATGGAGATGAAAGTATAGCAAATGGGAAACTAGGAAGTTGTAAAATCACCAAAGGATCCCTTTTTCTTGAGGTGAAAACTGGAAAGATAGGAAAAATGTGAGTCACAGTTTCTGAAAAGTTTTGATAGCAGCAGTATTTTAACAGCAAAAGAATTAACTTTTACAATCTATTATGTATATTAGAATTCTAACCAGAACAATATCCTAACAGAAAAGTTCATAAAAGATGTATTAGCAACCAGTTTACATGGCTATTTTCAATAAATTAATACATTTCAAAGGTAATCTTTTTTTCTGTCACTTTTTCAGAGTTCAAAATGATACAGGTTTGTGTAAGTGTGAAATTGTGTGATTTAGAATTTTAGGGGGAAAAGCTTTCAACAAAGTTTTCAGTCTAAGCTATTTTTAATCCTAGCATTCTCTGTGAATAAGTAGAAATGAAAATGAATTGTGCTGTGAAAAACCACTAAAACAGCTCATCGCCTAGATTATAAATATCTGTATATATGGGCAGAACATTCAATTTACATGAAAAATGTTCTGCTAAGCTTCGTGATGATGTAGTGTGAGAAAGCAGCAATACAACAAAATTGGTGAGCTATACAAGAGGTGTAAGAACTGTCTTAGATACACGGTTGTAAAATTGTAGACATTTATTACGAAGATATGATGCAGAAATGTGGTGAGTGTGTCACTTCAGTAAAACGTGCAGGCAGCATTAAACATAAGTAATGGTGTGTGGTTTAGTTTAGAATGCAAAATGAATTCATAAATAATAGATAGAACTAGTATTAATAGTTTTAGAGATAGATGAATATTTTCTCTAACTTTCAAATTAATTTAAGACCGCTGCACTGTTACTCCCCTTCACCAAAGAGTTAAGAAAATGTTAAATGGGTAGCCTGTACGATGAAAAATTATTATCCTGAGATTAGCCTTGGAGAAACTAAGATGAAGAGGGAGAAAATAATGGAATATACAGCTAAGATTTTTATTTAAACTTGAGCTTGGTGCTGCAGGTGAGATCGACAGTGCCTTCAGCTGGCACCTCTTACTCCTCTTGCAGCACTGTCTCCAGACTCACATCACCCGTCCCAGATAAAAGAGGGAATTGTCACTGAGTTCAAAGTGAGTGAGGAGGTGGAATATGAGCTGAGTCAAGCAGCGGGAACCCTGGTCTCAGCTAAATCCAGGGAGAAGTTTTTGAGCTACATTTATGATGCTTTATTTTAATCTCCCTAATAATACAAAGCAGACCTAAGAAGGCATGAGGACTGGAAGCTGAATCCAGGCTGAAAATAGAGTGAAATAGTCACTAAAATCATCGAGCTCTTCCAGACAGAAGGCACAGGGCCTTGTCTACAGGGACTGTGAAATAAGGGTCAAGTTCTTAACAGGCTTCTTGTCTGTCTCACCTTTTCACAGCACTGGCTCACAGTGCTAACCACCTACCGAGAGGTTTTGTAGCCAAAAACTGCTGCTGCTGCTACTGCACTGAACTTAAAAAAAACCCCAAACACAACAACTTGAACTGCAGGAGATATTTTCCTTCAGAGAAAACCTTTGTCCTGCAGCTGCTGGACTGGATTTGACTGAGAAACTAACAGCAGCTTGAGTAACAAAAATAGTAAAACTCAGTGACATGGGGAATTGCTGATGGACATGTAGTGGGACTCCAGGGGCAAGGCTTGGTCATATCTGTATTAAAAGAGTCTTGGCTCCTTTTTTTTAGGATTGGGTATTTTGATACTTGCAGCCATTAGGGAGCATTTCTAATCTTTCTTGTAGGCAAAACAAGCCCCATGAAGAGAAGAGCTAAAAATGCAGGTTTCTCTCACCCTGAAGAGTCTGCAAAAGAGAAGATAGGCTCCTCATGGAGCCCTGAAAATAGCTGTTAGAAGGACTTGGAGGACACGGGCACTAAGGTAACACTCAGTAGTTTGGCTGTCATCAGAAATTAGAGAGTATTTAAAGAATTGCTGTATCAGTTGGAAGACCCCTGAAACAAGGAAAGATGAAAAGACTATTCCCAGATTTCGATGGCAGGGGTAGATGGTCTTTGCTGTCTGAAGAACATGCTGCTGAGACCGTCCTCCTCTCACAGGGAACAAAAGGACAACGTCTGGCTGCAGAGCTGTCGAGACACCCGGCAGAAGGGAGGAAACGCCGCGGGTCGGGAGGAGGAGCTGCAGATGGCAGGGGGGTTCTGACAGCTATTGCTGTAAACAAGGCTTCTGGACGGCAGGTCTTTCTTTTGGAGCCGAGCTCATGCAATTTGTGACTAGAGGAGAGTGAGAGAGAAATGAAAGGTGACTCTGAAACACTGCTACGGAGCTTTCCAGTTCTTGGTAATTAGTTTATACCTACCTCTGCTTGATCAGCACACGTATTGTCACCAGCTAAAATGGTTTCAGGTCGTCCAAGTGCATTTTTAAGAGAAAAGGAAAACATGATGTTGTTTGCTTCCCAAGCTCTTTAAAAATAAAGCTATCGCTGCATGTAAGAGACAAGAGCAGTGTGGAATGGAAAGAGCAAAGGTAGAGTCCTGACAAATTAATTTGAGGAAAGCTGGATGCTAATGCAAAAGCTCCTGGTTAAGAGCAAACAGCATGCTGCTGGGATATAGTGGAAACCACGAAAGGACATATCATCATCATCTTCTTGGTCTCTTTTAACATCAAAGCAAGTTAATTTGGGGAGACGGGCTGAAGGGAAGAGACCTTTTTATTCTGCATCCTCCTTTTTTATTAGTTTGACTTGTGTTGGTGTATTACTACAGAGAAGATGCAAATCTTCCAGCTCTGCATTTAAACCCAACGTGTCATCCACCAGTCGTTCACAGACTTATCAAGGGCAGGATAGGAAGCTTCACGTATTTAATTCTCTGAAGTAAACATGGTGAAGGCTGCAGCGAATGTTTTGATGTTGGGTGAGTCTGGCAGGTATTAGCAGCCTACATGAATTTTCTTTTTCTAACGTTCAGATTATTATATCTCTTTTTCTGTTCACAATATTTAGGCAACAAAAAAATTTGGCTCTAGTCACGCGCTGGGAATATCTCTGTAGTCACTGCGCAGCCAGTCCTCCAAGCAAATATTTAGTCTAACTAAACATTGTGAATGAAGAGGCTACTGGAGTATAAAGTAGGAGCATAATCTCTGAAGTCTTAACCAAGGCATTAGAAAGAACTAATAATAGCAGGGCTTTGCAGAGATGCTAAGATAAAGGAAAAGCCATCTTGAGATAGGCTTGTGTGTCATCAGTCACTTGGCAACATGAAAGACAAGCTTGGACCAAAAATCACGCAGAAAAATGAAGATGGCATAATAATGTTATAATTTTATGAATCTGACATTCTTGTGAGCACATCCTGAGTGACCTCATCAGATATCTTTGCAGGACAAAATGACTCTTTTAATATTTAAGCCCCTGTTTAAATATTTCCGTAAGGCAAATTTTACCATGGGATGATGGAGAAGATGATGATGAAGCATAAAAGAAAAAAATGTCTTTTCTCCACATCACTGCCTAAATGGCACCCCGGTGCTCTCCTGTATGCTTGAACTTGAGCTTGTCTCTCCTCCAGCACGAGTGTCCCTCAGTAGCAAAACAAGTTCCACTTGTAATGTTGCTGGGCTGTTTCCTTCAAATAATAAACGTTACACAGAATATACAGACCAAGTTCCCTGAACGCATTAGGAAAATCAGCAGGCAATTTTGTTTCAAAGCCTACTTTCCAGCCAGCAAATAACGAATAACAAGGGACTCTGGTATCAATAGTTTGGAAGTTTTATTACCATTGTCAAGTTTCCCATTATTATTGGTTTTTTCCAAGGTAGTATGGTTTACCTAATGTAGTGAGAAGCAGATGGTTTATTGCTTATAAGTGGTTATATGATTCTTGCAGAGGAAGTATATTGAACACTTTTTCTGTTTTTATCAAATATTTTCCATTTACTTACTAGAAAGGGAAACACGCCTATAAATTATATTGTATACAAATGAATACAGATATATTGACAGGAAATGAAACATAATAGCAATAAATATTTTAATGTTTTGTTTTCTTAAAAGAAGCTACACTTAACAGCTGCTCAAATTTTCGAATTCATAAATGCAAAGATTTTAGGGTCAAAAAGAAGAGTTATGAAAATGTAGTCTGATCTACATACCTACATAATACAGGCCATTGATCCACGTATAATAATTTTGGCATCACATTGACAATTTCTGTTAAGCTGGAACGTATTTTGGGAAGAGCTTGTCCAGTTTGGCCTTCAGAAATTCTTGTGTTGACCCTGTGACAGTTGATACTATAAGCCCTTTGTTTTGGAAAACTGAATTAAAACTGAGCATAGAATTTTCTGCCCAGTGCAACAGGATCCCCTCTGAAGGTAACAAGTTGCATGTGAGACTCAAATAAACTTGCTGCAAGGTATTTTCCTGTTTCTCCTTAACTTAGGCTAGCCAGTCAATTCTGAATTTAGCAGAACTTTATAGTTATTCCCAGAGGAATTCTGTGTAGAAAAATTATAACAAGGGATCTTTCTGCAGATTTTCTGTTTACCAAACTGACAACAGCAAACTGAAGAGATAAATTAGGCAGAAGAGGTACCTGTATTACCAATCCTCTTGGTTTTCCAGCAGCTAGAAGTTAAGCCTTACCCAAGTATCTGTATCCCCATGAAGTTTACTCTTCTGCAGAGAGGGAGCTGTGACTAGTTCTGATGGTGCAAGTCTGTCTGAAAGCAGCATTTTCCTCGTAGAAGCCTATTTGACAGGCACTTCCTCAAGGTGCTTTCTTCTTGTATCTGTGCTTTGAAGATCGTCGCAGTGATTCACAGGTTTGAGCGTGCCATCTTATTTGGAGCTGTTTGGAAGACTGTAAACATGTTGGCAATATTAGCGAGCAGACTAAAACCAGATCCTGTTTCCGTTAGTATGAAAATACTTCAGTATTCTCTGCTCAGAAAAACACTTGCAGTCCTAGTTAAAGCAACATATAGTTCATCTTCTGTGGGTAAAATTTATTCCTGGTGTAACTTCACAGTGTCTTCACCGAAGTCAGTGGATTTATATTAGAGGAGAACTATATTCTTTATGTTAATTTTTTTGGTATGGTTTTAGATAACTTTGACATTAAGCCAGGGTACATTTTAAACTCTGAAATATGGCTGGAGGAAGTGATCATTTTTTTTTCCTAGAGATATGTAATCTAGAGAATCCATTTTATATAAACCTCTATTGATGTCAAGGAATCGTAACATACCTAAAGGGCAATTTCTGAAAAAAAAACAGATGATATTATCATACAAGTGACTGTGAAATAGGATGAAATATGCACTGCCTCTGTCCATAGTGTTTCTGGTTTGTGGCTAAATAGAGGACTTTATTCTGAAGAGATGTCAGAACAGGAGGTTTGTGAACACTACAATATATGAAAAGCACTGCACGAAAACATCTCAGCAACGTCAAGACGTATTTTTTTGGCAAGTGATTTTCTCTATAGTCCTGAAAAACAGAGTATTTCTTGCATTTCTGCAATGTTAGCCCTGATTTCCAAACCATTTAAGGATGTTTTGATACCAAATTAGTGTAAGGTATTGTGTATTATCAGTATCGCACATTAATAAAAGTTATATGAGCTAATGGAGCATGAAAACAAAAACTTTTTAATGAAGGTCCATGTAAAAGCTGGGATATTACTACAATACCTGTGACCGAATAGCAGAGACTGCAGTGGGTGCCTGCGGAAAAAAAAACCCGGCACAAACTAGGCAATGTTGTACCAACAAACACCAGCAGCAGAACTAACTGCTTGCTTCCCATTTTATAAGGCAAAACCGTCTTGCTTTCGAAGTTCAAAATTTCCAGGAACTTCACACCGTGCTGAGAGTCACGGCAGGTGAAGTCCCGCGGGCACGCTTCCGCCCGCCGGTACCGCTCAACTGGAGGAGCACC